>NW_024474131.1:0-1709 GCF_017654505.1 Polyodon spathula | reverse complement strand
GTGCTGAGCTGTAGATGTTGAAGATGTTTACACTGGTGCCTAGTTAATCAGGGCCGGGTAGGTGCTGTTTTTGTCAGCCTCGCAAGTCGACGGGAAAACCACGGTCAATGCCGGGGTATGCAGCAGATTTAGTCATTGTGGTCACCGAGGGCAAGCGCAGCCACGCTAGGAAAGCCCCAGGCTTGAGAGGGGCACTTGGCCTGAGCTTTTTTTGTTGTTGTTGTTTTTGGTCGCTATGACAGATTAAATCAACAAAGAGGACTAAAGTTATACCTCTGTCTGAATCATTGATACAATCATCTCTCTTTCTCGCGCATGCGCTCTACTGTCTGTATTTTGCTCCGCATCATAAGCAAAACTTGATGAAGAAATGGAGTCTCTAAATGTCTGATTGTACTGTATATAAACACACAGGCTCAGCAGTTGGATCGTGACGGTGAGGAGACAGGCAGAAGATCCACCGAGCCAACTTTGGGTTTTGTTTGCTTCGCCGTAGATGCCCGAGTTTTACCGATCCGAGTCGAACTGGAGATAGGCCAAACTGCATAGAGTGTGTGACAGGGAGAGAAGGAGAAGGGGCAGGCCAGGTAATTAAATCAAGTCTAAACTGAAAAGGAGAGAGGCAGAGAAAGTCTACGTGTAGGAGCTTGGAATAGAGATATAAAAAAGGTATCTATCTATCTCTCTATCTATCTATTGTTGTTGTTGTTTTGTGTGGAATGTGTTTCCCACTTGTAGATTGTAATACACAGACATTTACAGACAGACAGTTTCAGATTTAAACTCACATTCTATTGATCTGGAATTGTATTTGTGTAAAAATATCCAGGTTTAATTAATAAAAAGGACACACAGACACACTGACAGGCAGACACGCTGTAACGTGTACCACTAATTCAGAGTTCTGGGTGCTGTGGAAAGACATTCACTCCTGTGAGATAATATTTACTCTCACACTCAGTCACTGTCTCACTCTCACTCACACTCTCTAACTTGCTCAAACTCTCTCACTCTCACTCACTCTCACATTCACTCTCATTAATACTGACACTCAATCTCACTCTCAATCACACTCACTCTCAATCACACTCACACACTAACACTCATACTCACTCTCACACTTACTCTTTCAGTTATACTTCTAAACCCACGCGTCCCCCTGGTTTCACTACCCTGTGCTGTATTGCATTGAGGGAAAGACCTGCTCACTATTGAAACTACAAACATGAGGTGCTTTAAGTAACTGAGCGTCTCAGAGCAAGAATCTTTCACTGCTCTACAGCTCTGAGCGGCTCAGGGGGAGCAGAACTGAGCATGCTGTTCAGTGGGGTCTTTCACTGAGCTGCTTTGAACATTTCACTTACTCAGCGCCTGTCCTGTCCTGTACTGTGTTGTATTGCAGTCAGTAAACAGCCCTACTCTGCCTCTAGATGTGCAGGTCACATACAACTACAAATATGGGGCCCACAGGGCAGAGCATCTATGGGTGCCTCCATCTTAGTTGTAGTTCTTTAGTAATGGCGCTGCCTGTTACGTGTCTCTGCAGCGGAGGTGCCCAGGATGGAGGGAGTGTGCTGCGTGTGTCGAGGAGAGGAATATGCAGGCAAGAGCAGGATTGTCAACTGTCACAAGTGGTGAGAGAGAGAGAGAGATTGAAATTCATTTTTTACATATATACTTGAATTATAAATAGCTTAAATTATAAATAT
>NW_024474130.1:0-1191 GCF_017654505.1 Polyodon spathula | reverse complement strand
GAAATTGCTTAAAATTTGCTCCTGGAATATTCAGGGTTTGTGTTCTTCAGTGTTTGGGCTGAAAAGCACAGACCCTGAGTTCATCAGAAATATAAATATAGATATAATTATTCTCCACGAGACGTGGTGCCATGCTGATATGTCCACTCACTATCCCTCAGGCTACAGGGAGAGAGTATAGTGCCCTCCCTGAAACACTCACACATAAAACGTGGCAGAGACTTGGGGATCATTGTGTGGTACAGTGTGCTGCTCTGCGGTTACTTTAATGCCAGAACAGGCACACTGCCTGACTATTAACACACAAGGGAACAGCCACATATTCAGACAATCCCCTTATACCACACACACAACTACAAACAGGAATAGCCATGACAGTATGGTAAATAAAAAAGGGAGACAATTATTGAATCTCTGTCAAGGCCTAGGCCTATATATCATGAATGGTAGGATAGAAGGGACTCTTTAGGTAGGTTTACATATCGCTCAGCTCTTGGTAACAGTGTGGTGGACTATGCCATCACTGACATAGACCCTTCCTTTATTAATGCATTCACTGTCAGACCCCCCCCCCCCCCCCCCCCCACTGTCAGACCACCCCCCCCCCCCCCCCCCCCCCCCCCCCCCAGATCACAGCCTAATCACTGTTCATAAAAAGAACAGGGCAGATCAACAACACACAGACACAGCCCTGTAAGCTGTACAATCTAAACCATTCCTACATATGGGCTCCAAACAGCACAGAAATATACAAAGAAGCAATTGGCACCAATGAAATAGAAACCCTAATACACACATTTCAAAACACACAATATCTACACACAAAAACAAGAGTAACTCTGGCTATAAAAGATTTGAATAACATTGTGACAGGGTCTTCCTCGGGTCACACGTGTGGGTAGCCGCTGTTCAAGCATACAGAGAGACAGCGGTGGTGTTGAAACGCCGGCACAGGCGCGCAGGATTTATTAAATAAAACAGAAAACGAAAGTAAAATAAAGGCGGTCATGTGACGTTACCAGCGATGGTAACGCACAGAGGACAAATACAGCAAATTGTACAAAAAGTGCAAAATAAAACACAATACCACAAACTTTAGCTCAAAAGGTGCCGTGAAAACGGCAGGCCTTGCAGCAGCCCTGCCCACCTTCTGATTGAGGACCAGCACAGCCAATCACTTGCTGCCCTTCC
>NW_024474129.1:0-2000 GCF_017654505.1 Polyodon spathula | reverse complement strand
TTCAACCAAGCATAGCTTCAATCAATCAAGCGCCCGTCTGTAAACAATAATACAATCAAACTAATCAAGTCCCAAAACGACACAAAATAAACACATTCCCACATATAAACCACACCAACACTAATTTACCACTGTGCAGGGCAATCGCACTGCCACAAACATGTTTAGAAAAGCAGCAGAAAAAAATTAATTAAAAATAGTAAATCGGAAAAACAACCAAAAGAATAAATTAGAAGAAAAGAGGTTTGATGAAGACGGTAAAACTAGAGGGAAAAAAACTAAGACAGCTATCCAATCAAAAACATAAAGATCCAGGCAGCCCAGATTTACTCCTCAGATACTGGAAGGCATTAAACAATACAAACATACTCTAAGAAATAAAAAAACAAGACCATATTAATAAACAACTCTGCAAAACTGAGGAGTCAATAAACCAAATCATTTTTGGGAAACCTGGAACAACCTAAATTTAACAAAAACTGAAGAATCGGCCATCCAAAATGGAAACATTTGGAAAAAAACATTTTGAAAACCTTTAAGAAGGTTTAGCGAATACAACACATCCTCTGATGCAAGTCGCCGCACGTGTGTATTAGTGATGCGGAGGGTACCATGCTGACTCTGGCGCAAGTCTTCGCATGACTACAATACTGGGCATTAGCTTACCAAAGAGACTTTGTTGCAAATCCACGCTGGTGTAGAATACTTCGACGGCAGGTTTCATCATGAATAGCGTAGACATAATCGAACGGATAAATTATAAGTAGTGAAGCGTATGTTAATAAACCGAATATGTTGCATATAACACTGTAGCTGAGGGTGCCATTCTGACTGCTTTGGAAGTCTGGATGGTTATAGCACTGAAGCTTAGGGTATTAACTGACTGGTGTAAGTCAACACACGTGTATTGTACTTAGCAGAACCCTACCTAAGTCACTTTGTTGCAAGTCACCGCACGTATAGAAGATATAACAATATCTCAGGTGCATTTCACAGCACGTGTGCAGTATTGAGAAGGAGGCCACCGTAAGGACTTCTTTGGAAGGCCCCGCATGTGTACATTACTGAAACTTCTGATACTAAACTGGCTCTGGTGGAAGTTACCACACCTATAGCGTAGTGAGGCAGACGAGAGCCTACAGAATTCGTTGCAATTCTCTACATGTGTTTAGCACTGACCTCGGTTCAATTCATCGTAGTTCTAACGCGGAGGGTAGAACATCCGCTGTAGTGCAAGTCAACCCACGAACAAAGTATTGAGTCTGAGGGAACCAAACTGACCTCAGGGCATTTCACCATACGTCTACAGTGCTCACCTCTGTAATTCATCGCACGGGACAGTACAGAGGAGGAAGGTTACATAGTGACTCCTGTGAAAGTCACCGCATGTATACAAAATGATGTAGGAGAGTATCATTTTTGAGTCCTGTGCAATTCAACGCACGTTAGAAGTACTTATTAAGAGAGTACAACACATCCTCTGGTGCAAGTCACAGGCACGTGTATATTAGTGATTCGGAGGGTAACATACTGACTCTGGAGCAAGTCATCGCATGTCTACAGTAATGAACTTTAGGTTACCAAGCAGATTCTGTTGCAAGTCAACACACGTATTGAAGATACCATACTGCATCATGTGCAATTCACCGGAGATGGAGAGAATTGAAGGTGTCATACAGACTTAAGACCAATTTACAGAACGTGCATATTAATGAGTTGATGGTAACAAACAGACTGGCGCCAGTCACCACCCTATACATTACGGTGACCGAGGATATGAAACAGTACTTTGTGTAAGTAATCGCACTTGTTCAGTACTGATGGTGAGGGAACCATACTGACAGTAGTGCAATTCACCGCACGTCTTCAGCACTGACTTTTGTAATTCAACGTTACGGCACAGTACATAGGAGAACTGTTACATATTAACTCCGGTACTTGTGAACAATATGAAGACGGAGGGTATCATTTTGACTGCGGTGCAATTCAACGCACGTTAG
>NW_024474128.1:0-5000 GCF_017654505.1 Polyodon spathula | reverse complement strand
GTACTTTGTGTAAGTAATCGCACTTGTTCAGTACTGATGGTGAGGGTACCATACTGACCGTAGTGCAATTCACCGCACGTCTTCAGCACTGACTTCTGTAATTCAACGTTACTGCACAGTACATAGGAGAAGTGTTACATATTAACTCCGGTACTTGTGAACAATATGAAGACGGAGGGTATCATTTTGACTGCGGTGCAATTCAACGCACGTTAGCAGTACTGAGTTAGCGAATACAACACATCCTCTGGTGCAAGTCGCCGGTCGTGTGTATTAGAGATGCGGAGGGTAACATACTGACTCTGGAGCAAGTCTTCGGATGTCTACAGTAATGAACTTTAGGTTACCAAGCAGATTCTGTTGCAAGTCAACACACGTATTGAAGATACCATACTGCATCATGTGCAATTCACCGGAGATGGAGAGAATTGAAGGTGTCATACAGACTTAGGACCAATTTACAGAACGTGCATATTAATGAGTTGATGGTAACAAACAGACTGGCGCCAGTCACCACCCTATACATTACGGTGACCGAGGATATGAAACAGTACTTTGTGTAAGTAATCGCACTTGTTCAGTACTGATGGTGAGGGAACCATACTGACCGTAGTGCAATTCACCGCATGTCTTCAGCACTGACTTCTGTAATTCAACGTTACTGCACAGTACATAGGAGAACTGTTACATATTAACTCCGGTACTTGTGAACAATATGAAGACGGAGGGTATCATTTTGACTGCGGTGCAATTCAACGCACGTTAGCAGTACTGAGTTATTGAATACAACACATCCTCTGGAGCAAGTCGCCGCACGTGTGTATTAGAGATGCGGAGGGTAACATACTGACTCTGGAGCAAGTCTTCGCATGTCTACAGTAATGAACTTTAGGTTACCAAGCAGATTCTGTTGCAAGTCAACACACGTATTGAAGATATCATACTGCATCATGTGCAATTCACCGGAGATGGAGAGAATTGAAGGTGTCATACAGACTTAGGACCAATTTACAGAACGTGCATATTAATGAGTTGATGGTAACAAACAGACTGGCGCCAGTCACCACCCTATACATTACGGTGACCGAGGATATGAAACAGTACTTTGTATAAGTAATCGCACTTGTTCAGTACTGATGGTGAGGGAACCATACTGACCGTAATGCAATTCACCGCACGTCTTCAGTACTGACTTCTGTAATTCAACGCTCCTGCACAGTACATAGGAGAACTGTTACATATTAACTCCGGTACTTGTGAACAATATGAAGACGGAGGGTATCATTTTGACTGCGGTGCAATTCAACGCACGTTAGCAGTACTGAGTTAGCGAATACAACACATCCTCTGGAGCAAGTCGCCGCACGTGTGTATTAGAGATGCGGAGGGTAACATACTGACTCTGGAGCAAGTCTTCGCATGTCTACAGTAATGAACTTTAGGTTACCAAGCAGATTCTGTTGCAAGTCAACACACGTATTGAAGATACCATACTGCATCATGTGCAATTCACCGGAGATGGAGAGAATTGAAGGTGTCATACAGACTTAGGACCAATTTACAGAACGTGCATATTAATGAGTTGATGGTAACAAACAGACTGGCGCCAGTCACCACCCTATACATTACGGTGACCGAGGATATGAAACAGTACTTTGTGTAAGTCATCACACGTGTTCAGTACTGATGGTGAGGGAACCATACTGACCGTAGTGCAATTCACCGCACGTCTTCAGCACTGACTTCTGTAATTCAACGTTACTGCACAGTACATAGGAGAACTGTTACATATTAACTCCGGTACTTGTGAACAATATGAAGACGGAGGGTATCATTTTGACTGCGGTGCAATTCAACGCACGTTAGCAGTACTGAGTTAGCGAATACAACACATCCTCTGGTGCAAGTCGCCGCAAGTGTGTATTAGAGATGCGGAGGGTAACATACTGACTCTGGCGCAAGTCTTCGGATGTCTACAGTAATGAACTTTAGGTTACCAAGCAGATTCTGTTAGTCAACACACAGATTCTCATGTGCAATTCACCGGAGATGGAGAGAATTGAAGGTGTCATACAGACTTAGGACCAATTTACAGAACGTGCATATTAATGAGTTGATGGTAACAAACAGACTGGCGCAGTCACCACCCTATACATTACGATGACCGAGGATATGAAACAGACTTTTGTAAGATCGCAAGTACTGATGGTGAGGAACCATACTGCATAGTTCACCGCACGTGAGCACTGATGGTAACAACATACAGACTGGCGCCAGTCACCACCCTATACATCTACGGTGCGGAGGGTAACATACTGACTCTGGACAAGTCTTCGGATGGATACTTTGAAACAGTACATGTGCAATTCACCGGAGATGTAAGTACATGCGCAGACTGGCGCCAGTTGTTACAGTACTGAAACAGTACTTTGTGTAAGTCATTACTGTTGAGGGAACCATACTGACCGTAGTGCAATTCACCGCACGTCTTCAGCACTGACTTCTGTAATTCAACGTTACTGCACAGTACATAGGAGAACTGTTACATATTAACTCCGGTACTTGTGAATAATATGAAGACGGAGGGTATCATTTTGACTGCGGTGCAATTCAACGCACGTTAGCAGTACTGAGTTAGCGAATACAACACATCCTCTGGAGCAAGTCGCCTGACGTGTGTATTAGAGATGCGGAGGGTAACATACTGACTCTGGAGCAAGTCTTCGCATGTCTACAGTAATGAACTTTAGGTTACCAAGCAGATTCTGTTGCAAGTCAACACACGTATTGAAGATACCATACTGCATCATGTGCAATTCACCGGAGATGGAGAGAATTGAAGGTGTCATACAGACTTAGGACCAATTTACAGAACGTGCATATTAATGAGTTGATGGTAACAAACAGACTGGCGCCAGTCACCACCCTATACATTACGGTGACCGAGGATATGAAACAGTACTTTGTGTAAGTCATCGCACTTGTTCAGTACTGATGGTGAGGGAACCATACTGACCGTAGTGCAATTCACCGCACGTCTTCAGTACTGACTTCTGTAATTCAACGCTCCTGCACAGTACATAGGAGAACTGTTACATATTAACTCCGGTACTTGTGAACAATATGAAGACGGAGGGTATCATTTTGACTGCGGTGCAATTCAACGCACGTTAGCAGTACTGAGTTAGCGAATACAACACATCCTCTGGAGCAAGTCGCCGCACGTGTGTATTAGAGATGCGGAGGGTAACATACGTGACTCTGGAGCGAGTCTTCGGATGTCTACAGTAATGAACTTTAGGTTACCAAGCAGATTCTGTTGCAAGTCAACACACGTATTGAAGATACCATACTGAATTCATGTGCAATTCACCGGAGATGGAGAGAATTGAAGGTGTCATACAGACTTAGGACCAATTTACAGAACGTGCATATTAATGAGTTGATGGTAACAAACAGACTGGCGCCAGTCACCACCCTATACATTACGGTGACCGAGGATATGAAACAGTACTTTGTGTAAGTAATCGCACTTGTTCAGTAACGATGGTGAGGGTACCATACTGACTCTGTTGCAAATCACTGCACGTGTAGAGTTTTAAGGCAGAGGGTAGCATACTGACTCTGTTGCAATTCACCACACATGTGCAGTACTGAGGCAGAGGTTACCACAACGACTCTGTTTCAAGTCACGGCACGTGTAGAGTATTGAGGCGGAGGGTATCATACTGACTGGTAGATAGTACTGAGTGGAGTGTATTAAACCAACTGGTGCCATTCACAGCACCTGTACATTACTGAGGCAGAGGGTAACCTCACCCTATCTGATGCCATTCACCGCACCTGTACATTACCGAATCTGGTGCAAGTGACATACGTGTATAATAGTGAGCTGGAGGGTACTATTCTCACTCCGGTAGAAGACACCGCATGTGTACATGTTAAGATGGACAGTATCATGCTGACTCCAGTGCAAGTCACCATATGTGTACAGTACTGAGGCTAAGGGTACCATACAGACTTTGGGGCAATTCACTGCATGTGTATAGTTCTGACGAGTAGGGTACAACATCCACTCTGGTGCAAGTCACAGCACGTGTACAGTACTGAGGCTGAAGATACCATACTGAAGCCGGCGCAATTCACCGCATGTATACAGTATAAGTACTGAAGCGTATGATAATAAACCGACTCTGTTAAGTCAGCTCACGTGTACAGGATTGAGGCGGAGGGTATCATACTGACCCCAGTACAATTCACCGCAGATCTACAGTACTGGCTCCTCTGTAATTCACCACACATGTACAGTACTGAGAAGGAAGGTACCATACTGACTCCGGTGAAAGTCACTGCCAGTTTACAGTACTGAAGCGTAGGGTAACATGCTGACTCCCGTGCAATTCATCCCACGTGTACCGTACAGATGAGGATACCATACTGACTCCGGTGCAAGTCACCTCACATGTACAGTATGAAGACGGAGGGTATCATACTGACTCTGGTGCAAGTCACCGCACGTGAACAGTACTGAGCAGAAGGGTACAATACTGACTCTGGTGGAAGTCACCACACATGTACAGTACTGAGGCAGAGGATTCCCAACTGACTGGTGAAAATCACGGCATGTGTACAGTACTGAGGTGGAGGGTATCATACTGACTCCAGTGCAATTCACCACACTTGTACAGTACTGAGGCAGAGGGTACCACCAGGGTTATGCGCAATTCACCGCACCTGTATATTACTGAGGCGGAGGATAACCATGCTGACTCCGGTGCAATTCACCACAGGTATACAGTACTGAGGCGCACGATATCACAACGGCTAGTGCAAGTCACCTCATGTGTATAGTACTGATTCTAGAGTACCACGTGCAGTACAGGCTGGTTTAGGTGTCTCTCTCATACAGCGATACAATCTGGTAACGGTGTACAGGCTGGTCGAGGTGTTTCACAAACACACTGATACAGGCTGGTTGAGCTATCTTTCCATCAATGATA
>NW_024474127.1:0-1047 GCF_017654505.1 Polyodon spathula | reverse complement strand
CAGGCTGGCCAAGTGTCTCTCACTCACACTGATACAGGCTGGTCGAGTTATCTCTTCATCAATGATACAGGCTGGTCGAGCTATCTTTTCATCAATGATACAGGCTGGTTGATGTCTCTCACTCACACTGATACAGGCTGGCCGAGGTTTCTCTCACTCACACTGACACAGGCTGGTAGAGCTATCTCTTCATCAATGATACAGGCTGGTTGATGTGTCTCACACACACTGATACAGGCTGGTCGAGGTGTATCACACACTGATACAGGCTGGCTGAGGTGTCTCTTACACTGATACAGGCTAGTCGAGGTATATCATGTACACTGATACAGGCTGGTTGAGGTGTCTCACACTCACACAATGATACAGGCTGGTCGAGGTGTCTCTTACAGACTGCCACAGGCGCATTGTTGTGTCTCAGACAAATTGATAGAGGTGGGTGGAGGTGTCACACACACTGATATAGGGTGGTTGAGGTGTCTCTCCCACAATGATAACGTCTGTCAACGTACCTCTCACATGCTGATACAGGCTGGTCGAGGTGTGTCACACACACACACACACTGTTACAGCCTGGTCGAGGTGTGTCACACACACACACACACACACACACACTGGTACAGCCTGGTCGAAGCATCTCACACATTGATGAAATTTGCTTGAGGTGTCTCATGCATACTGATACATGCTGGTCAAGGTGTCTCAGACATTATTTTTTTTTAAATAGACATACATAAACTCACAAAACGCACTTAAACATCACACATGATAATACAAATACCTATAACCACAAAGAAACACACTTATACATACAACAAATTCATGAACAAAATCAACAAATTACAATTCAGTTATACCAAAAAAAAAAAAAAAAAAAAAAAACACATTACATATCACATTACATATCTCCCATATATGCAACAAATACAAAACATACAATTCCATTTTCTACATGATAACATGTGCCCCAAACAACACACCTATTCTACTTCTAATAAACAAGCAGCAAGATCTCATGCCATGCCAGTAGTCCACAGATCTCCTCGT
>NW_024474126.1:0-1053 GCF_017654505.1 Polyodon spathula | reverse complement strand
CTCCATTCCTCGAGCCTTCATCTTCCTTTGCCTTTTGTCGGCCAAGTCGCAATGCATCTTTTAGAACATAGCTCTACACCTGACTTAGTCCCATTTCAAGAACAGCCTGGGCAGGCAGGCTCACGCCCTTCACCACAAAACAGTTCCTTGCCTTCCAATTAGGCCCCACAGCATGCCCCACTGCACTTTGCTCAGTTTCCCTTGGTCTTTCTTTAGACTCCCATACAGCACATGCTGTCTATGTATGGGTAGCTGTCCCAGGAACAAGTCCAGGACAGCACCTGCCTCACTCCACACCCTCTTCGCATCCAGACAGCCCCAAAGAACATGAGCGACCGTTTCTTCCTCTAGACACTTCTCACTCGGGAATCTGGGTGACCTCCCCAGATTACGTGCATACATCACTGCGTCAAGACTTCGTGGGCTCCAACCAAGACAGATGTTGATGCTCGTTCATCAGGGCAGGATGGCTCGTGTTCTGCCACACTTCTGGCATCTCATCTAATACATGGCCATGAACCGGACACACATCCCCATTATCCTGCAGAAAATTAAACAGAGATTTATCATTAGCCACAATTTCAGCCTTACATCCCTCCAGCCCCCCCCCCCACACACAAATCTCTTAAATAATGCATAATGATAGGGCAGATCAAAGGCTGTTGGCACAGACAAAGGTACGGACATCAACTTTAGTTTCCTCAAATAGGCACTAATATAGTACCTCACAAATCAGGCCCCTTTCGATACATCATTTATACACATAGCAAAATGCAATTTACAAAACTTTGACATTAAAAACATCTGGACATCTGGCATCCCTTCCCCACCACACACCACCTCACTCTCTCCCATTTGCCCGGCCAAAAAAACGAAACACAGCTCTGTTTAGCAGCATCACCACATTCCTAGATGGTGGGAACACGACCACCACATACAACAGTGGCAATATTACCCCTTTTACCACCATCACCCTCCCCTCCATCATAAGCCTCCTCAACCTCCAAAACTCTACCTTTTTATTGACCTTGCTTCCCACCTCAGTGTCCCCTG
>NW_024474125.1:0-4502 GCF_017654505.1 Polyodon spathula | reverse complement strand
CCTTTGTTGTAGCCCTAAATAAAACTAAAACACATGCATAGTTCATGGAAACAAAAGTTTTTCAAAAGTTGCAGATTCTTTTTAAACAAATAGAATAATTATGTTTTGAGTGTTTCTTTTTTTGGAGGAACACTAAGTGATTTACAGACCGGAGCAGGTCTGATTTCGCAGTCGCCCTGATGAGATCATCTGCATTAATAGCCACCTCCGCTCAGCTTCCGATGGCACTATTCTCTAATTACACCGTGTAACAAATTATTATTATTTTTTTTTGGTTTCTGGGTAGCAAGTGTTATTTCCTAATTGTTTATGCATCAAAAGTATAGAAAATGGCTATTATTCCCCATAAACTTTGCTTTTGTGACCCCTGGTCCTTGTTTCTTTTTTCAGGCTGAAAAAGTCCCTTGGGTCGACACTGTCAATACCTTTTAGAATGGTAGCATACCTGATGGGTCTCCAAGGCGGTTTTACCAAGTTTCCCTGCTATTTGGGACAGCAGGGACACCAAGGCGCATTACCACAGGCGGGACTGGCCACAGCGGACCGAGTTCTCTGTGAGGAGGAACATCGTCAAGTGGGAGCCACTGGTGGACCCCCGGAAGGTGCTGATGCCACCACTGCACATCAAATTGGGCCTTATGAAACAATTTGTCAGAGCTCTAGATAAGGAGTCGGCAGCCTTCAAGTACCTTCAAGGCTTCTTCCCTAAGCTGTCTGAGGCAAAGGTGAAAGCCGGTGTCTTCGTCGGACCACAGATAAAGAAGATCCTGGAGTGCAATGAATTCCCCAAGAAGCTCACTAGTAAGGAGAAAGCGGCTTGGAACAGCTTTGTCGCAGTGGTTCGGGGCTTCCTGGGCAATCACGGCCGAAAACTATGTGGAGCTGGTTGAGACTCTGGTGAAGAACTACGGCACAATGCGCTGTAGGATGTCCCTCAAAGTCCATATCCTTGATGCTCATCTTGATAAATTCAAGGAGAACACGGGAGCGTACTCGGAGGAGCAAGGCGAGCGCTTCCACCAGGATATACTGGACTTTGAACGCCGCTACCAAGGACAGTATAACGAGAACATGATGGGAGACTACATTTGGGGGCAGATTCGTGAAAGTGACTTGCAGTATAATCGTAAATCTCGAAAAACTACTCACTTCTAAATCTTTTGTAGTCATTTTTGTATTACTTTAGTATAAATACATGTTAATTTGGATTCATATGTTGTTTTTTTCTGACTTTATGTGAACGAAAAGACACACATTTGCCCGTTTTCTCATTGGAAATAGTGATATTTCAAAATATCACTGTCCTGGTCACAAAAGCAAAGTTTGTGGGGAATAATAGCCATTTTCTATACTTTTGAGGCATAAGCAATTAGGAAATAACACTTACTACCCAGGAAATTGTGTTACATATGTATCAGTGGACATAGATTAGTGCATGTATCTTATCAGATCACATTGTAATAGTCTACAGTACTACTTCATTTAAAAAAAAAAAAAAACAATGAAAAAAAACAGTATCAATCAAGGTTACTATATCAATAATCAACAGGGCTTGCAAAATTTTGGTAATGGTACTTGCCCTTTAGGCAATACATCGTCGACATGTGGTTGTCTAAAAAAAATGTCAAGTTGCCCATAATTGACCTATGGACTGATCTGTACAAAGTACACTGTACTCAACGTAGGTACGGCATCTCAGGGTTCACACACTTTTTCACCATCAAAATTCCATACTTTTTCCAGTTACCATTGTTTTTCCCAGACTTGTGTTTTAGTTCGTTTTTTGATAGTTATACACATAACTATCAAAAAACACAGACAATTCTGGCACAAGTATACTTACAGTATGTTTTTTTTGTAAGGGATGATATTGGAACCTCTTTATACGCTCTGTGTGGTGAAAAATAACAAATGAAATAACAAATGTGCACACATTATATATTAAAATGTGCAAGTGTCGTGTATTAAGCATATAAGTCAAATACTAAATACAGTACACCCTCGCTATAACAAACCTGTTTGGGTCCAAAGCCTTTTGTTCGCTATAGTAAAAGGACAATCCAAAACAAACAATATAAGCTGCTGGAGCAAGTTAAGGAAGTCACCTTGGATAAAGGCATTAGCTAAACTATTAATAATATTAGTAATGTTTTTATTCATTGATTTTCTTTATTAGTACAGTATTTGTCAGTACTAGCACTAATAAAAATAGTGCTGAGATGGGAACTTAAAAGTAGAATTACAAGTACAGAACTATTTGTGGCATGCTGTTCTGTGAGTATATCATATCTTGTGATCTTTAAAGCCATCGTTAGTACAGCAACCCCCCCCCCCCCCCCCCCTCCCCTCAGAAAAAGGACAAAGTTTCAGTTTTATTTCAATTGCAAATGTTAATTGTTTTTTTTTTTTTTTTTTTAAACAGTAATCAATCGTTTTCATATAATATAGCGACCATATAGCAAGGATGTAAATAGATATCTACACCGGCTGACGGTTTTGCGAAACCAGGCTGTTGCGGCACTCGGTCTTTTAAGTTACAAGCAAGCCAACCCCATACATTTAAAACACTAAAACTTCAGTACATTTATGATCACCATAAAAGAACTGAACCACCAGAAGCGATTTAACATGCTATGTGCTTAAATCTGAGTCAGTCATGATAGGCTATTGTATTTTGACCCCAGCCCCGCCCCCCCCCCCATTGTATTTGAACCCCAGCCCCCCCCCCCCCCCCCCCCCCAGGTAACAACAACGTTAATTGTATGTAGATTTTTCCATTGGTTAACAAGTAACGAACTGTGATCATTGGGTGAGCTGAGCAGAGTACAGTAGCTTGTAATTCCAGTCTGTAACTTTGTTTAAAAAATCATAGCCTTCAATATAAAAGTATATACTCTGGCTGTCTTAGTGTCTGTTTTAACTTTTGTTTCACTGGAGAAGAAACCAGTCATGTGACATATACCAGAGAGCTTGAGTTGTCAGGGGTGTTACACGGGGCAATCCTCGCGGGATTTGGTCACAAGCAATGTTTACGTGTACGTCACCCCGGAAATCACTCAAGCATTACCAATGAAAAACATTGATCCCTCTAAACGTGTTTTACCAGGATGATCTGTGAGCGGAATCTCGATTGAGAAACCGCTGTTTGATTAAAGCACAGAATGTTATCTTGAGTACATAATCAGACTGCCAAAAAAAAAAACAAAAAAAAACAAAAACACACGTCTTTTGAAATCCTCCATTCATGACGTAAGAATCAGTGTTGTAGAACATGCACCAATGCTATGTACATCGTTAACCATTTGCAGTTTTTTGCTGTTTAAAAGTTCTTAACTTCCCTTTTAGCTCCCAAGTCAAAAAATGATTTGTGCTCTTTCCAAATCAGTGTTTACCATGTTTTAGATGATCCTCATGTAAACGAGAGCGAAGATACAGATATTGCAAATGCAATTGCTTCAGGTTTGCAAAAGCAGGAAAGATGACAGAATAGTTCTCAATAAAAACCATGCAGGCCTCAACCATGGCCTTAAAATCATGAGATTTCAACAGGTAGGATGCTGCGATACAGATTAGTGAGTCGCTAACAGGGATGTGCGCAAAAAGAATATCACAGACATTTGCCAAGCACTATTGAGGAGTTTTATAAAACAAGTGATCAGGAGACGATTTATCAGTATGCACGTCTATGAAGAAGTATGTGAAAAATACAGCGAACAAGGAGTTGGGCAGGGCTGGAGATGCAGTACCGATTGTCCTATTGATATGCAGTGCTTTTAAACCAGTTTTACTATGAATAAAATTACTTCTAAACAGCAAGTTTAAAACAAACATCGCGTGTGAAAGTAAACTGGACCCAACACACCTGACAGGCCGCTGAATAAATGGACTGCAAAGGGTTAAAGTTCAGATTTCAAGAGTGACCTTCGTACTGTTGATTTGATGGACAACGACACCTGTGCCTTCTGCCAGTTCTGTTGTCAATTCAACGCTGGTCTTCTTTCTATTCCTTAAGGATATTATCTTCAAGTATTGCTCATCCTTGTTAGACAGCTTTTTGGGTCTTCCAGTCCTGGGTTTGTCAATTACAGATGATGTTTCTCTGTACTTGTTGATTATGCTTCGGGTACCACACCTTGAAAATCGAGTGATGCAAGCTATTTCTCTCAATGTTTTTCCTTCTTTATGCAAGTCAAGGTTGTCAATAGTAGAAAACACTAGTGGAGGCTTTGAGTAAACTGTTGATACTCAATACATCAGGAGTAGAAAAATGCACTTTTGCCATTTGACATCTATGAGTATGTAGTCTCGATTTTTTTACGGGCTTTGTTGCCTTTTAGCCTGGAATTAAAATGCATTAAACATTTTTTTTCTCATTTATCTACACATCCTACCCCACAACTTCCAAGTGAAAAAAAATATTCTAGAAATTTGTAGAAAATTAATTAAAAACAAAAACTGAAAAAGCTTGGTTGGATAAGTGTCCACTCCCCTTGTAATAGCAA
>NW_024474124.1:0-2500 GCF_017654505.1 Polyodon spathula | reverse complement strand
TTTCCCAGGGGGGTGTGAGATCGTCAAGATATTAGCACGAAAAAGGTTCAAATTCTAAAAAGCTCACCCCTCCAGGACGTTTTTTTGGACGTTTTTTCCCCCAAGGGATTTTTCCCCGGAAAATAAAAAAAGTGGGGGATAAAAAAACGGGTTAAATGGGGACCCCGGGCCTTTCCGGGGGTTGGAAAAACTATGGGGGTGTTTTTTGTTCGAAACAATTTTTTACATTCATGGTTTTTTTTTTTTTTTTCCCCGCAAGTTGGAAATTTCTTACCGGGAAATTTTTGGGGGTCAAACCAGGGTTTGTTTTTAAAAGGGGGTGGTTGCTGGCTCTCCAAGTAAAAGAGAAGAGGGAGATCTAAAAAAACAGTATAATCGTAGAATCTCGAAAAAACTACTCAGATTAACACTTTTGCAGTCAATCCCACGGACGAGTAAGTTAAAACATAACGGTGTACATTATCAAACGCCAATTAAAATAAAAAAAATGTAAAAAACTAAATAAATGTAAACAAAAAGAAACAAACAAATTTGCCCGTTTTCCCAATGGAATTAACCTTTTTATCTGGAAATTAAGTGTTTTGTCCACGTTTTGTTGGAAATTTTACTTCAAAATGGTAAAATAATTTCATGGTAGGGTTATTTTGTGTTGGAAAAGGGGGTGCCAAAATGTCTAAAAGCCAAAGAAATTAGGAAATAAGAAAACGGGGGGAATTTTCACCCCCGAAAAACATTTTATTTTTGTAAACCCCCAAACATTAGTTCCACGGTTTGCCACGTTCCCAAAAAAACAAACAAGGTTTTGGGGGAGCCCCAACCCCAATAAAAAGACTCATTGTTCACTTAAAAAATATGAGCCAACGTCAAAAACCTGGGGGGAACAAAACCACAGGGGGGGGGGGGTGTTTGGGGGGAGAGGTAAAACCGATACGGGGGAAGAGGATAAAAATTACGTTTAGTTTATTAATTTGGGTATTTTAGGTGATACAAGGTGTTTTTTTTGGTGATCTATTAATTGTAACAGTGGGGGTTGTTTATCTCAAAAATTCAAAAAAACACAAAAAATGACTTTCATTTCAAACGTCTTTGTCTCGAATCCAAAACTTTTTTTTGTTTTGGTTTTTTTACCACCAAAAATTGTTTTTGAATTTCGTAAACAATAAGATTTTTTGGTTTAGGTCTTTGAAACCAAACCCACAATCGGGGGACCGTAAGTATTTCAAATTAGTTTTTGAAAATTGACTTACGGTATTATCAAAAAAATCTTAGTTGAAAGACTTTGGCAAGCCATGGGGTCCCCCCCCCCCACCCCCCACAGTTGGGAAAGTTTTTTGTACAAAATGACCGGTAGGACAAAAAAAAGTGAATCAAAAAACCCAGTGGCAGTCCTAAAAATTTTAGGTCATTTCTTTTGTGGAAAGGGGACGAAATTAAATCGGCAAATTCGTGGGGAATTTCTGGGGTTCTCCCAATTAGAAATTTTTGTTTGATTTACCAACTGGACCTCACGTAGAAAATTAACAGGTTTTGGGGTTAGGAAAGTAGTAGGGTTATTTGTGTAAAAATTTTTTTAACTTTTTGTTTGGTGGGGTGGGGGGGGGGGGCCCACTTTCTTTTCCTTTTTTTTTTTTTTTTTTGTTTTTTTTTCCCCCCCCCCCCCCTCCCCAACTGTAATGCCTATTTTTTGTTGTTGTATCTCGACTTAGATTACCTCCTTTTGGCAGAGACTTTTTATTTGATGACTTCCCTATGCTCACCAAGGCTATCCCCCGAATCCCCCCTCCCTTTACCTCGATCTTGACTCCGCCCACAAGCCTCCTTTTCCTACAGTCCGCCAAGACCCCACCACCCGACTTGGCTCTCAGCCTACACAGGATATTTGCGGTTTAACGTCTGGTACAAGGCCTGCATGAAGGTCTTGTAGTATCCCACAATCCCTGGGTTCCCTGTCAAAACAAAAAGCAGAAAACAAAGTGTGAGTATGGAATACAGGACGGGCACTTCATCACAGACATAGGCTGCCGAGGAAGAATTTCTTGACTGTGTAACCTACCAGGGTTATGTTTCCTGGAAGAAACAAGGAAAGTGTCAGTTCTCCAGTTTCAAGATAGCCTTGACATTATTTACTTTGAACCTTCGCCAAGAAAATTAAAAGAACTTCATGTAAACACCAAAGGATGGGATATTTGGTACAAGGTAGAGAACAGCTAAAAAAAAACATAGATTGTTTATACAGACTACCCGTAGAGACCTTTGTATAAATTGATTTTGTGGTCATTTTGCAGGGCCCTTAAAAGCGGGGAGCGACTGTACGACATATGCGCCAGTGTGTCTATTAAGCTACTGGGGTCTGTAATAAAGAGCTATTTGGTTAGAAAGCCGAGTAAACTTATCAAGTTTTCCATTCATTGTAACTGCAATGCTATAACAATGCAGGTGACTTTGAGACTGGATAAAGTAGGACAGTCAGACAAAAAAATAAAAATGTTACGCAACAGGT
>NW_024474123.1:0-13921 GCF_017654505.1 Polyodon spathula | reverse complement strand
TTGAAATTGTGCGTTGCTGAATTTGCGGAAATGCATGACAGTTGCAATGGGTACTTGATAAGCTAAAATAAAATAGGTTAACACAGATGTGATGTGGGATGTATAACTTGATTTTAAGCTCTGTTAATTATTACTTTTTCAATCCATTCAAGTACCATTTGCCAATGGTTTACACTGTTACTACTGGAATTCACAGTACTGCAGTAGAATTATATCAATATTTTGATTTATTTTGACATTGAACTTAAATTTACTTGAATCAATTATTTAGACATTTTGAAAAACTGAACAGTTTCTACTGCAGAATTATTAATTGAATAGACTTTTGCAAAGAAGGGTTATTTCAAAACTAAACGTGTGTATTTTTTTATTATTATTTATCGGTGTTGAGTATGTAGAGGAAAAAAATCAATTGTATTTTAAACACAAAGAAGGTTGTTTCCAAAAACTGAAGTCTCAAAAAGGGGGAGCAACTTTTACGCCAGTGCGACCTATATAGCTATTTTTATGGTATCAAAAGTTCAGAGCCATGAATACTTCAAAAAATATGTATGCAAGTGTGGAAGGGTGGTGGGTAATTCACTGACACAGGAGACAGACAGGTGGATTTGGCAACACCGCACAGGTGCCCAGTAACAAGGAACAATTGAACGTAAATTTTATATCAATTGCATATCTATTAAATATAAATTTAACATTAATTTAATATGCAATTGCATATCTATTTAATATTAATTTATGCCACACAATATAAAGCGTTACCATAATTTCTTTATAAGGAACTCGTGAACAAGGCTGGGCAGGTGAAGTCAGATCAGGAAATACAGGCAACACAAGAACAGCTGGCGAGTTGCAAATGTGCTCTTATTCATGAAATAATAGAAACTAAACAAAAAAAGAAACAAAACGGCACAGTGGCTAACATAAACATCACAATAATTCAAAGAGGTATCATGCTGTGTAAAGCTAGCACAAGTAGCTATTGTTATTTTTCTAACTGTCTCTGTCTCCTTTCTCCTCAACTCTCTTTCCTCTCCAACCCTTTCCAGCACCCAGCTGCCGGTACATATAGTGGTTGAGGGATTAACTGGTTATCAGTTACCTCATTTATTCCTTGACCACATTACATACAGGTTTTTTTTAATGAGCGTGGTCGACATCCAATTTGTCAATAAATTATTAGCTGCCGACCATGCACCTCACTGAGGTATTTTGGCAGAGACGAAAAGCAAACATCGTCGCTGCCAAACTACTTTTAACAATAATACATAATTTATAATACCCCATCACAGAACTCCAACCTAGTATCACAATATTAATTCGGGAATTCAAATAACAAGTTTTAAATGCACCAAATGAAAATACCTGTGTGGCAGAGCAAAGCTCTGCCCTTTTTAAATTGGCAAGGATGGGGTTAATTTCCCCTACCTGCCTGGGTTTATTATGTTCAGGTGGCTGGGGTTGATTAGTTGATTAATTTAATGATCAATCAGCGCCCAGCCACCTGACATAAAAGGAGGCCTCTGCTTCTCATTTGGGAGAGGAGGGAGCTGAGGAAGTAGGTTGGTGCTGGTGCTGGTGCTGGTGCTGGTGCTGGTGCTGGTGCTGGTGCTGGTGCTGGTGCTGGTGCTGGTGCTTTGCCCAGCCTGGAAACCTTGTTTTTGTAAGTTTGTTTTTGTATTGGGGTTTTTTTGTGTTTAAATCCCTTTATTTTGCCATTGTGCACTTTTATTTTGTGTTATTTATAATAAAATTAGTATTTTTTTGAACTGCAGACTGTCTCTGGGCCTCTATCCACTCACCAGCCTGCCACATTTGGTGTCAGAGTGGGATAGCGCCACCTAGAGGCTCAGAGCAGTATTTCATTATTTTTGGGATAATTTTATTTATTTTTTTTTTTAAATGGGAAAGAAGAGCAGACAGCGGCAAAGGCAGGACAAGCAGCAGCTGAAGAAATGTAAGCTGCTGCAGCCACCACTGGAGTACCTGGCCAGCCTCCTCCCTTGGTGTTCCTGGTGAGGTCCTGCCCAGATGTGCCACCGGCAAACTGGTGTGGCCGGTGTGAGGAGGATGGCCCTACAACCAGGCCCAGGAAGAGGTGCAGTATTCACCCCGGGCATCAGGGGCCAACCCACTACCTCCAGCACCACCACCTTCACCACCGTCCCAGGAGGTCTGGGACTGGTTGATGCACCCTGAGGCAGACCTCGTCCACGATCTCCCCATAGTTATCAACACGCTGTGGCGTCGAGATGGGGAGAGGTGGGAACAGTGGGAGGAACAACACCACCCAGCGTTCTTCCCAGCGGTTGCCCTCATGGTGGTTAATTACCTGGCGGTAGACATGGGAGATGCCCCGGTCACTCCAATAAAGAGGGGCGAGCCGCCTTCCCGAGAGCCAGAGAGGGGTGAGGAGCTGCCGCCGCTCCCAGAGCCAGAGAGGGGCGAGGAGCTGCCGCCGCTCCCAGAGCCCAGAGAGGGGCGAGGAGCTGCCGCCGCTCCCAGAGCCCAGAGAGGGGCGAGGAGCTGCCGCCGCTCCCAGAGCCCAGAGAGGGGCGAGGAGCTGCCGCCGCTCCCAGAGCCAGAGAGGGAGGAGCTGCCGCCGCTCCCAGAGCCCAGAGAGGGAGGAGCTGCCGCCGCTCCCAGAGCCCAGAGAGGGGCGAGGAGCTGCCGCCGCTCCCAGAGCCCAGAGAGGTAGGAGCCGCCGCTCCCAGAGCCCAGAGAGGGAGGAGCTATGGGTCAAGGATGCCTGCCTTGCACCGCCCAGGGATGCCACGCCTGCTCTGTTCAGGGATGACACATTTGCATGGCCTGGGGTTGCCTGCCGCTTTAGGTTTTTTTGTGTTTAAATCCTTTTATTTTGCCATTGTGCACTTTTGTTTTGTGTTATTTATAATAAAATTAGTATTTTTTTTTTTGGAACTGCAGACTGTCTCTGGGCCTCTATCCACTCGCCAGCCTGCCACAACATGCTTGAATTGTTATTGCATTTTTGGTAGGTAGAGAGCTAGGGTTAGGTCAGAGACAAAGCAGTGGTTATAGAATGTAGCCTACAGTATCCGCTGAATAAAAATATTTGTTTTCAGGGCACTTTACATATTGCTAAAGACCTCAATGCTATCATACATATGATTTGTTCATGACATTTAGTATATTTTTTGTATTACTGTATACTGTAAGATGACAGGCGAGAGCTTGTACTGCACCTATACTGCAAAGCTTCATGTACAGTAAAGGTATACATGACTACTGCCAAGTTTACAATCATATATTATCTGTATTATATTTCCTTGAACAACACAAACACTGCCAGAATCATTAACAAAGGATTACATGGAAGGAACCACCAGAATGCAAGAAAGAAGTGATCTGGAAAATGTAGAACTGCAAAAGGAAGTATTTGATAATATGGAGCATTTGTTTCATTGACTTCTTGGTTGCCTGAGGGTCAATAGAAATGAACATGCAATCTGGCAAGAACATAGTAACAACAGATTCATAGAGTGCTGCCAAAGTGCATTACATTACAGCAGCACTTTCCCTAAATACATTCCAGTGCTTTCCTCAAAAGTAATTCCCAGCCTTGCCAGAATAAAAGAAGTGCTTCTATGAAGGGGACCTTCCTGAAGTAACTGTTTACATTAACAGTACACTTCTGGGGTTTATTATAGGAGGTACATTTTTCAGGTTACTTAAAAAGTGTATTTTATCTCATCTTTGGGAGTTACACCTCGAAATATCTTCATTAAAGGTTCAGTGAGATATGTTTATTATACTACAGTAGGACCTATTATACATTCTACAATGTGGAATTGCATTTTATCTTTTATTACATTTACATATTTTTCAATGTACATATTCTTATATTTGATTGATTATTCATTCATCAAGAGTCATAAACATTGTAATGCATCCCAGTTGTCAACATACTGTAGATCAGGTTATACCCTGCTAGGCTAAGCCACAGCTTTATGTTGTTTGGGGATTTTCTTTTTTTTTTTTTTTTTTTTTTTTTTACCAACGTTGGGAATCATCAATCACCTAACCATAGGGTTATCCCAGGATTATCCCAAAAATAAATTCTTGATGCAATCTGGGTGGATTTTCTGGTGTTGCAAAGCCAGTTTTATTTTGGTGGTGTCTAAATTGATAAAATGAATCTGTGGGAGTAGGAGTAATCCGTATGGAGCCCCACATAAAAAAAAATGTATGTGCTACTGTATACTGCAGGAAGATTAACAGAGTGATTGTAAACATATGCCTAGAACTCAACAAGGAGTGGTTGTTTATGTTTCTTGCAGACATCTTGTCTTATCTATATTCTCAAAAGATGACTGACAGTAAGACTATGGCAATAGAGAAAAGATCATCTTCTAACATTAATGATACTTGATTAAAGTTGTTTTGTCTGTCAGTATTTATTTCACTGTATTTCTGTTAAAGTCATTATTCCTAAACACTAGTGCTGTTCAAAACAAATTCATAAAGTTTACATTTTATTAAAGTTCATGGAGTGACTTCTACAGCATACACAATTGGCGAAGTTGAATTTGATTTTTTAACTGTAATTTATTTTAAGCTGTTAGTGAAGAAAAATTGGCAATGACTCATCCGATCAACTTTGAGAGATCGCATGAAGAAACATGGCCGATCTTGAAAACACATTTTATTTTTTTTTTACAGAACATAAACGGTAAACATTTGTTTTTTCTTTAAAATGTACACAGAAGAAGATTTCATGAATAGGTACAGTATCGTTACTATGTATCTTTGCTTGGTATTACATGCCCTGTTAACATATATTGAAGGTTATTAAAGGTATTAAAGAAATGCTTTAATATTTTTTTCTGAGGAGAAGTTTCTTGATCAGATGTGCAGATCACTTGATATTGCAGGCACTGGGAATGTGCTCAGAGCACTAAAAGAATAATCTTTTAGCTACCACACTAATCTCACAGCTGGAATACATCTGCCCTTGATATCAGAGAATCCAGAAGATGTAACATGTCACAAAGATTTAGTTATTCTTTTGAAAAATGACATGCAATCCTAAAGTTTGACAATAGAATATAGGTGGGTGCCTCACAGATGTATATATATATTTTTTTTACCCATTACACAAAAGACGTGACAAAACAGTGGTCAATAAATGTGTTAATACATGTACCTCCGTTTCCAATTTACTGCAAAAACACTGTAAATGCTTTTCTTGCAATCTATATGTTTCTTTAGCAACTGGAAAAAAATTTACATATTTATATTTACTGTACCCAAATACTGATGGATTTAGCCACATTTATGGAATGTAATGTGTTAGAATCTGTCCAAACAGGTTCCCGTGCCCCCTTTAATTTTCCTTGCATCTACTTTTTGCAGTATACCTACTGAGTTACTGTTCTGGTTTTTTTCACAAAAGATATACATTACAGTAGCGTAGTCCCATGTGCACATAGCACCATTTACACCAGTTTTAGAAATGCCCAATCTAACAGCATGCGTTACAAGTTTATGGCACACCACTTGTCAGGGTTTCTGTTGTGTAGAGCCCACAGCTCTCATTTTTGGGACAAAGGAAGACTTTTATCCCCAAGCTAAATGGGAGAGACTATCTAAGGTTTGTTTTGGACAAGTTACAGAGATAAGATTTAAAAAGCTAACAAAATAAAGCATCATTATATGCAGCTGCCTGAGTACAAAGACATATGGTGTGGTCATTTGTTATAGCTGCCATTGATACTAAAAATGCCTATAAAGGAAACCACTCCAGAAACAAGAACCAGCACAATAATTAGCCTCTTACAATAACAAATGCATGTGTTACAAGGACTTAAAACAATATGGTCCCTGTGTGCTCAGTAATTTTGAGTGTTTATAAAATTTTGTTAGTTTTTTTATTTTATTAATTTGTGTGCTCATGTAATCGGTGACACAAAGCGTTACTGCAAATTAAAAATTGTTAATAGCTCCTTGGACTACTGCACTCTAGCACCTTCCAATGAAATATCAATCGCTCACTGCAGCTGAGAGCAACGAGGAACTTGGCATTCCCTGTCTAATTTAAGCCCAATCATTTTCACTGTTTTGACATGAGTTGTAAAATATCTCAAGCATAGTTTATATATAGTCAGGAGTACTGTACAGGTGCTGTAGATATTAACCCTTAAGGATCCACTTAAAAGCAATCATTGAAAAGGGAAGGTTTACCAGTCTTGTCCAGAAATATTAGCGACTAATATATACTGTTAATCATGTTCTTATGTCAGTATTGGGACTAACTAAAAATCACTATGAAAGTGAGTAATACTGAATCTTTTTCTTTTTTTTTTTTTTTTTTTTTACAACGATATTTGATATTACTTCACGCATACCCTTGCCAGAGATTGTTACTACTGAAGACCATCCCTTAAAAGAACTACATCAGGGACTACAGTAACAGTATGCCTCCTACTAAACCCAATAATAGGCTTAAATCTGCCAAAGACCACGCAAGTGTTCTTGTCTACATTGTGTTAATGTCACCTTTTTTTTTCCTCAGGAAGCATCTATTTACTTTGGAGCAATGATCTCAGAATCAAAAACTTGTGCATTGAGAACTGGTCAAAAACAATACTGTCAGAAAGAGCCAAGATGCAAATCCAAGTGCCATGTAATGAGGAGGTCAGCATACAAGTGCACTACTGTAGTATGCGTCTCGCTTGCTTTCCAAAACTCCGACTGGAATATTGGCTGAACTAAACCACAGTCAAGTGTAGTCCAATTCAATCCTTCTGTTGTACTGGGCATTTACTGTATATCTCGGGCTCTGTAATGAAGTACAGTGCAAAATGCAAATATCAAGAGGAGGAACTGGAAATAGTTTGTTTAAACTTGTCACATACTGTACTTGCTGAAAATTACCTTTTTATGTTCAACATACTGCAAATGACCATTTTGTTTTGTTTTTTTACATTGAAGTAATAGTAAATCCCTTGATTCCCCCCAAAAACTGTTTAAAAGTGTACCATGTTAATGTACCATGTAATAAAAGTTCTACAATTATCTAAATTATCTCGCTCTCTCTCGCTCTATCTTATACGTTATATATTATATATAATATATACTGATATATACTTAATATATACTTATATAGAGTATATATATTCTATATTTCTGTGTGTTTGTGTGTGTGAGTGTGTGTGTGAGAGAGCTTGTATTCTCAACCTAATTCCAGAGGACGATTATTCCCCCACTGGACCACACATTACAAATATAAGTAAAGAAATAAAATACAATAAATAACAACCTCCCTAAAACAAGCTTTCTGAAGCTGTAATGTAATGTAATGATACAATCAGGAAAGAAGTTCTCCCTTTAATCTCAGCCTAAAGTCTAGTGCCTACAAATATTAAGTGTTACATTTGTGGAAGAATGATATACATGACATCTCAATGACATAGCATCAAATGAAGAAATAAAACATATGGGCCTATATGAACAGGCTGGCTTTGGTGTTGACGTCAGACCAGGAAAGAACACACAGACAGGAAGTACTGTCGGGTGAAACTGAGGCACTACGGCGCTCAATGCTTTATTCAAAACAAATAAAATATTCAAACAAAAACAACAGGCTGGCTTTGGTGTTGACGTCAGACCAGGAAAGAACACACAGACAGGAAGTACTGTCGGGTGAAACTGAGGCACTACGGCGCTCAAAACTTTATTCAAACAAACAAAATATTAACAAACAAACACACACAGCACAAAAATGTTGTGTATTGGTCTTTCAGACTTTGTTCCAGTGTACTCTAACCTCCCATTAAAATCTTTGCACCAAAATTGTTAAGATTCATTCAATTGCAAATAATTTGCACAAGTGGGAGAGATTTTACCAGTGTCAGAAGTTAATGTGCACGTTTCAATAATTGGAGTCCACATGGTCAGTGTAGTTATAAAAATTTTATATTCTGGCCATATATTCTGCACAAGTTTAATAAGGATGCGTGACTGTCAGCTAGTTAGATAATCAGTAGCTGACAGTCATGCATTCTCACAATGTTTAAAAACACAATAATAAAAGAATAACAAATGTGGTGGTGGCTTTTCATCCTCACTGCAAATAATAACAATTCAATAAATCATAATATAGAAAGAGGCGGGACACTCCGCCACAGCCTAATAACAGGCGACTAAACTAGCCATACAGTAGGTGCACACCCTTTTCATAATCTCAATATTAATGTATACATATTTACAGTATAGAAGGTATGCCAGATTTTTTGGTATAGATAAGGTTTTTGTTTATTCTGGGTTTTTATTGTTTAAATGTTCACATTATCACGAAAACAGTGTCAGTCTGTCAAGAGCATAGAGGATGTTTAAAGGGAAGTGCATGTTGCCTTGAGCTGTGTGGCAGGCTGGCAAGTGGATAGAGGCCCAGAGACAGTCTGAAGTTCAAAAAAATAACTATTTTATTATAAATGAACACAAAAATGAAAGTGCGCAAGGGCAAAATAAAAAAAAATCTTCAAACACAAATAGAAAGACAACAAAACTTACAAAAAAAAAAAAAAAAAGGTTTCCAGGCTGGGCAATGCCTTCACTGGAATTCAAATTTCAAAAATAAAAACAACAAAACACCAACCTGCTTCCTCAACTCCCTCCTCTTAAATGAGAAGCAGAGGCTTCCTTTTATGTCAGGCGGCTGGGCGCTGATTGATCATTAATTAAACTAATCATCTAATCAACCCCAGCCACCTGAACACAATTAACCCAGGCAGGTAAGGGAATTTAACCCCATCCCTGTCAATTTCTAAAGGGCAGAGCTGTGCTCTGCCACACACCTCCCCCCCCATGTACAACGTACACCGGCCACAATCGGCCAACTCCCCTCTTCTTCTTAATAAGGGAACCCACCGGACAAAAGTCACCACCACCTCCCGCCCAATACCTCGTCAGGGGGTCAGATTCTTCCCCCTTCCCTCAATTATTATCCCTTGGGTGGGCTGTTTTGGTGGGTGGTGGTGGGCGGGGTTGATGTCAGAGCCCCCAAGCCTTCTTTGGTTGAGGGGGCTCCGAATCTCCAAGGTAGTATGGCGACGGCAGCCCGGCTCCCTCTAGTGGAGAAGGCGGCGACGGCGGCCCGGCTCCCTCTAGTGGAGAAGGCGGCGATGGCCCGGCTCCCTCTAGTGGAGGCGGCGACGGCGGCCCGGCTCCCTCTAGTGGAGAAGGCGGCGACGGCGGCCCGGCTCCCTCTAGTGGAGAAGGCGGCAGCGGCGACCCTCGGGCGGCCCGGCAGCAGTGGACCTCGGGTGGCGAAGGCGGCGACGGCAGTCCCGGGAGGCGACGGCAGCAGTGGACCCTCAGGAGCAAAAAGGCAACCCCAGAGCGGCGAGCCAACGTTTTTCACCCCTGGCAGGCGGCTGACGGCACGGGTGCCGGCGCAGTCCTTCTGCGCCTAGCCCATCGGGGCTGGCTGACACCGCAGTACAGCACCAGGCTCCTCTGGTGAGCGTGTGCAATAGTCTCTGCCTGCGACGGCGGTGTAGTCCTCCCTGCTAGGATGGGTGATCGCGCGGTGTAGGCCAGGGGATATCCTCGGGAGGCGGACGGTGAACCGCTCCACGCAGGGAAGTGTAACTGGGGACCACACAGTACCGGAGGCACTTAATGTCCAAAAACTCGACAATCAGCCGGTCGACCGACCTTCCAGGCTTTATGCGTTGAGCGCAAGGAATGGCACCCTAAAACATCGAGCGGTTACTTATGCCAAAGTCGTGACATCACCCCCCAAGCGGCAGGTACAGCTGGCAGCTGTTACTGGCTCTACAAAGCGGTTGCGCGTATATACGGCTAGCGACTGCTCATGGGTCTTAATGGTCCACAGCGTGTACAGCCGGGCTCTGGGTGGCTCACCAGCTCCTCCCCTTCTGGGCTCTGAGAGCGGCAGCTTCCTCCTCTCTGGCTCTGGGAACGACGGCGGCTCCTCCTCCCTCTCTGGCTCTGGGAGCGGCAGCTCCTCCTTCCTCTCTGGCTCTGGGAGAGACGGCGGCTTCTCCTCCCTCTCTGGCTATGGGAGAGACGGCGGCTTCTCCTCCCTCTCTGGCTCTCGGGAAGGCAGCTCACCCCTCTCTGGCTCTCGGGAAGGCAGCTCACCCCTCTCTGGCTCTCGGGAAGGTGGCTCACCCCTCTTTATTGGAGTGACCGGGGCATCTGCCATGTCTACCGCCAGGTAATTAACCAGCATGAGGGCAACCTCTGGGAAGGACGTCGGGTGGTGTTGTTCCTTCCACTGTTCCCACCTCTCCCCATCTCGACGCCACAGCGTGTTGATAACTATGGGGAGATTGTGGACGAGGTCTGCCTCAGGGTGCATCAACCACTCCCAGATCTCCTGGGACTGTGGTGAAGGTGGTGGTGCTGGAGGTAGTGGGGTGGCCCCTGATGCCCAGGGTGAACACTGCACCTCTTCCTGGGCTTGGTTGTAGGGGCATCCTGCCCAGTTGTGGCCGTCCTCCTCACACCAGCCACACCAGTTTGCCGGTGGCACATCTGGGCAGGACCTCACCAGGAACACCAAGGGAAGAGGCTGGCCGGGCCCTCCAGCGGTGGCTGCAGCAGCTTACATTTCTTCAGCTGCTGCTTGTCCTGTCTTTGCCACTGTCTGCTCTTCTTTCCCATATTTTTAAAAAAATGTTTTTAAAAAACATAATAATATCCCAAAGTAGGCAAAAAAATTCACAAAAAAATAAAAATAAATAAATAATACTGCTCTGAGCCTCTAGGTGACACTATCCCACGTCTGACACCAAATGTGGCATGCTGGCAAGTGGATAGAGGCCCAGAGACAGTCTGAAGTTCAAAAAAAATAACTATTTTATTATAAATGAACACACAAATGAAAGTGCGCAAGGGCAAAATAAAAAATCTTCAAACACAAATAGAAAGACAACAAAACAAAACTTACAAAAAAAAAAAAAAAATAAGGTTTCCAGGCTGGGCAATGACTTCACTGGAATCAAACTTTCAAAAATCACAAACACCAAAACACCAACCTGCTTCCTCAACTCCCTCCTCCCCAAATGAGAAGCAGAGGCCTCCTTTTATGTCAGGTGGCTGGGCGCTGATTGATCATTAATTAAACTAATCATCTAATCAACCCCAGCCACCTGAACACAATGAACCCAGGCAGGTAGGGGAATTTAACCCCATCCCTGCCAATTTCTAAAGGGCAGAGCTATACTCTGCCACAAGCTGTTATTTATCAAGGCATTTTTTAGCACTAAAACACCTTCTTGTTTTGGTTGTCTTTCACTTTGAGGCACTTCATTCTTAATGTCATAATCTTCTCAAAACAACAGTTACTGTCCATTCTTAAATGTGTTATCTTATGAAATGTTATTTTTTATGTCTGACCCCACCCCTCACACACCACACACACAACACCACACACACACACACACACACAAGAAGGAAAAACAGTTCTCACTGTAAAGTGATGCGTTATTTTCATGGCCACAGCTCCATTCATCAATATGAGATCATGCAGGAAAGTACGGAATTAGACAGCATGCCTCAGCGTGGAAGGTTTTCAGTATGAAAAGCAGTATATCCTAGCGACCCCAACCAGGCACAAATTGCAGCTAGAATACCACTTGCTGTGGCTGCACACTGACTCTTTATATTAGAAACTGGAGTATAATTTTGGACCAAAATAATATGTCTGTCAAAATTTGTTATCCATTTATCTAACCTTTATTAGTTCCATTACCATTTACCCCCCCCCCCCCCACACACACACACACACTTTTTAAAGAAAGTTGAGCGCTTACATTTTCTCAAAAAATAACATTGCGGGCTACGAAATGAGTGATGTTGTTAAAGATCAGCCCTCAGTCTTCCCTTTTCACTTTGAACTCCACTTACCAAATACTGTAGCATGTTGCTGGTGGACAGGTGAATACGATTTACAGATTCTCTGAAGGGGACTCCTATACCTACGAATTTACAGGAGACAGCAGCTCTACAGTGTTTCAAAGTTGCCACTTATTCATAAAGCATTCTTGTGTCTTAGGTTTGTGTATTTTTTATTACTGTCTGCAGCCTACACACGTTCCGAACTGTGTGTACCATTGGTTGGCAAAGTTTCGGCTTCATAAGTGTGGACTTGCATATAATCTTGTGCGATCGGTTGAAGCGAAACAGGTATTTTAAGCTTGTAGGATTGTACTATTTATTTAGTGGTAGTAATGAGGAAACTGAAGCAGATAAGTTTAGTTGAAGCCTTAAGAAAGAGTGAAGGTCTTTTTTTTTTTTTGATGATCCAGAATGTCAGAGGGAAAAAATCAGTAAAAGCACTGAACCGTCTGTTAAGCGCCGAAAATAAAAGTTATTGAACGTTAGTACTATATTATTTGAATTCTGTAACTCTTCCAGGATTAAGCACAAATGTAGTGTTTTACTGAACTTGAGAATCTCAGAACAGATTGTACCAATTTTTAATATTATATTATGGTTTATTGTGAAGGCTGGTATTGCTTTGAAGCGAATACCATGGAAATGCTGAATGAATTCTGACATAACACTGAGATCAGAGGACCTCCAAGAAAATTGTCTGGGCTAAAAAGAAATGGACAGTTCGATTTGTGCTTTTGATATAGACATTAAGGTAATGAAAAATGTTTACGAGTAAGAATTCACAAACCATCTGTTTCTGTAGTGATGTTTAGTCCTGTGCAAAAAATATTTATATGCCATGCTTAGGAGGTGAGTAATAATTACTTTAGTTGTAGTGTTGGTGAGAGTAATGATCAGAAATGGAATCAGCATAACAGATGTGTGAGCTAGTTTTAACCCTAGTTTAAGTGTGTTTCAAATAGGTTTATTTGTGCCTTTTATTGTTGTCGTGGACTAGTTAGTGTCACTGTAGTTGTTGTTTTGTCTTGATGGCAGTCCGCTATGTGTTTATTCATTTTTTTAGAAAGGGAAACGATGATGCAGTTTGATAGCAGTTTTCTAATGTGACAGTGCAGGTACTGTGAAAGAACAAAAATGCAGGACTCTGATAGGTTGAAACACTTTACAGCATGTTGATGCAGAAACTTAATCGGCATGAGATAGGGATGTCGGTGTGGTTCAGTTTTGCGTATCATGTGAAACATTTCAGGGGGAGCTCCTGTTTAATATGATGTGGTCATGTTGACTGATGATCATCATCATCATTCTTATAGAGAATAAAATAGCGCTGAGACAAATATCCACATAATCGAACAAACATTTCTTGATATGTATTTCAATGCATAAATCCATGTCTGTTTCCTCCAGAAATTACATAATTGATAGAAATTAAAAACACATATCACATATCTTTTGCTTACCAGAATTTCCACAAATATTTCTAAATGGCAGATGAAAAACAAACTGTTTAATGTGTGGGCTCTTGGCCCTCCATTTTGAAAGTTTTAGACAGCATGAAGTAAAGTGATGGCTACTTAAAGCGAGTTGAAATCAGTCAATACAGATGCAGGTCCATCACAGAAATGCTACGCTTTTCCAACACTCACCAGGTTTGCAAAGGGGGAAATATATGCTGTGATCTTATTTTCTGTTATATGGAATGTAATAAAAATGTAGTTTTTTTTGTTTTGTTTTTTCATTGTACACCCCTTGTCCACATTTATTTTATTTCAAATGTTTACACAAGTTAAATTTCAAAGTTTTTGTTTGCTTGGTCAGCTACAAAAAGGCACAAGTAACCCTCTGGTAACTGACACACGATAACTTATGCAAACCGGTGCCGAGATGCGTTGTTTATTTGCAAAGTAAAAGGCAATGGAATGACCCCACAAAATGGGACCGTCTACTTTATGCTTTTGCCTGACATTACACACACACAAACACACACCCCCACACACACACACCCCACACACACAAACACACACACCCA
>NW_024474122.1:0-6347 GCF_017654505.1 Polyodon spathula | reverse complement strand
AACCCTAAACCTAACCCTAACCCTGAACCTAAACCCCAACCCTAACCTAACCCTAACCCTAACCCTAACCTAACCCCCTAAACCCCACCTTGCACCCCGAACCCAAACCTAACTGCAACCCTAACCGCACACCTATCCCTAACCCTTACCCCCTCTGCACCCCCACCTCTAACCCTATCCCACTCTGTACCCCCACCCAGATTCTACCAGAGAACCGACGACTCGGCAGCAGCCCAGCAACACGGCCCAGGAGAACCTACCAGGTCCACAGACACATCGACACGGACAAAAAGAACACAGACTGGAGCCTACAAACTAACAAGAACATTCTCATCATTGGTGACTCCAACCTCCACAGAATCCCGGACCACACCCAGAGGCAAATACAGATTGAAAGCTACCCAGGGGCAAAATTCCTACATGCAGCCAACCTTCTGGACAAAGCCAAAACAGACAGAGGAGTGACCAAAGTGATCCTATCATTTGGAATCAACAACAAGGACCAGAAAGTCAAAGAGACAGCCATCAAAAACCTACAGAAGATGTACAGGTCAGCAAAGAAAACCTTCCCAGCTGCAGAAATCAAAGTGCCACTAGTGAACTTCTCACAAGCACTTGACATGCAGGACCAACGGAACTTGGAGGAACTAAACAGATTCATCTCAGCCAACCTGCCACACATTCCACTGTTACCAACTGAGAACTTCCGAGTCGGCAGAGACAACATCCACTGGACAACCAACACAGCCAAGGATATGCTCCAGCACTGGTGCCAGCATTTAAACTAGGAGACCCCACAAGCCCAAACATCTCCAGGGACGGGGCATCAAACATAGTGAACTCCACGATAGACCTACACTAGAAAAAGAGATTTGAAACAAACAAAAAAACAGAAAAATAAATCCAAAAACAGTCAGATGGCCCGTGCACCTTTCTTTCCCTGGAAAACCAACCAAGTGTAGGGTTCTCAGGGAAACAAAGTTCATACCTAACCCTAACCGGCCAGTGCCTCTGACTCAGGAGAAACAAAGAAGTTTAAAATGTTTTTCAAATGTTTTTTCAAAATGTTTTTTATTTTTTATTTTTATTTATTTATTTATTTTTTTTGCTATAACTTGCCTTTCCCACAGAGCTAAACCACACATTCCAGAGTGATTCAAACCTACCAATGGAACTCTGGAGAGTGACGATAAAAGCAAAAAGGGCAATTAGCAGTCAGTCAGGGCAACCTTTGAACCTGATCATCACCCCAATTAAGGGCAGATCAATAGGGGCCTCTAGCCCAGCCCAGAGGGTGTTGCTATGCAAACTTGAAATGCATAAAATGATGACCAGGTAATTCAGTTTTCAGAACACCTGATGAAGCCTAATGAAGAGGCGAAACGTTGTGCACACCTAGAAGAAAAAGAAATTGAGGAAACCAACAGAGACCAAGGCAAGAGATCCAACAGGACAGGATTCTCTACCATCTCCTGGTTACCACAAGGATACATTGAATAGGAACTTAGAACTAAACTAACTTTTCTTTTTCAGGAAATAACTTCCCTTTTTTTTTTTTTTTTCCTTTGCAGCAACTAACCACAAATACATTTTTCTTTTAGGATATCTTGCAAAAAAACTAACCTCTTCCTTTCCCAGCACTTAAATACCACGGTACCAACACAGCCATCATTCACAGTACTCCAGGAAGGTAAGTATAGATTGTGTTTGTAGTGGAAACCTAACGGTGCCAACGTAAGCTACAAATCACTCTCTCACCACCCACCCCACCTACACAGCACTTCAGAAAGGTAAGTATAGATTGTGTTTGTAGTGGAAACCTAACGGTGCCAACGTAAGCTACAAATCAATCGGTTCTCTCATTTCTCACACCACCTACAGTACACTCCAGGCACACTACAACACATCACCCTAACCACTCTTTCCTTTTCAGCACTATGGAATCCTCCATACACCCAGTAAAGGCTTTCTACAGGATTGATTGCAAACAATTCACCATTTCCTTTCCCAGACAACGTGAATGAAGCTATCATCAAATAACTTCCCTTTTTTTTCCTTTGCAGCAACTAACCACCTGCAACTCTACATTTTTCTTTTAGGATACCTTGCAAAAAAACTAACCTCTTCCTTTCCCAGACAACACATCACCCTAACCACTCTTTTTCTTTTTCAGGAAATAACTTTCCCTTTTTTTTCCTTTGCAGCAACTAACCACAAATAACATTTTTTTTCCTTTTTTTTTTTTAGGATACCTTGCAAAAAAACTAACCTCTTCCTTTCCCAGACAACACATCACCCTAACCACTCTTTCCTTTTCAGCACTATGGAACCCTCCATACACCCAGTAAAGGCTTTCTACAGATTGATCCAAACAATTCACCATTTGGACAACGTGAATGAAGCTATCATCAACAATAGAGTCCCGCCTGGAATGCTGAAACAAACCAACCACTTGCAACTCTACATCAAACCAGCCCTGCCAACTCCAGCCACGGCAGAACTCTTAGCAGCCAATGCTAAGAACTGGATGCACACAAATCTTCAAATCCTGCAAATACACTATGAAGATACACTCTCCAGACTACAAAAAGACCTGCACAGAATACCAACTGGGAACTGGGAGGAACCATTCCAGAAGGCTAAAACGTGGGCCTGCAGGAACTTCGGGAAGAAGATCAAGCAGGCTACCTTCCAGACAGCTTTTCTGATGGCACACGAGAACACCACCAGACGGCGGAGTCTCCCAGACCCACCAACAGAAGCAGACGCGGACTGGCTGTGCATCCAGGCCACTACATGTGCTGCCCAGATCAAGACACCGACTGGAACCACTAAACCTACCTCGGATTCTAATCAAACTGCCTCTCCTAACCCTGAACCTAACCCTAACCCTAACCCTAACCCTAACCCTAACCCCAACCCTAACCCTAACCCTAACCCTAACCCTAACCCTGGAACCCTAACCCTAACTAAACCTAACCCTGAACCCTAACCCTAAACCTAACCCTGACCCTAACCCTAACCCTAACCCTAACCCTGAACCTAACCCTGAACCTAACCCTAAACCTAACCCTAAACCTAACCCTAACCCTAACCCTAACCCTAACCCTAACCTAACCCTAAACCTAAACCTAACCCTAACCCTAACCCTAACCCCCTGACCCTAAACCTAACCCCACCCTTGCACCCCGAACCCAAACCTAACTGCAACCCTAACCGCACACCTATCCCTAACCCTTACCCCCTCTGCACCCCCACCTCTAACCCTATCCCACTCTGTACCCCCACCCAGATTCTACCAGAGAACCGACGACTCGGCAGCAGCCCAGCAACACGGCCCAGGAGAACCTACCAGGTCCACAGACACATCGACACGGACAAAAAGAACACAGACTGGAGCCTACAAACTAACAAGAACATTCTCATCATTGGTGACTCCAACCTCCACAGAATCCCGGACCACACCCAGAGGCAAATACAGATTGAAAGCTACCCAGGGGCAAAATTCCTACATGCAGCCAACCTTCTGGACAAAGCCAAAACAGACAGAGGAGTGACCAAAGTGATCCTATCATTTGGAATCAACAACAAGGACCAGAAAGTCAAAGAGACAGCCATCAAAAACCTACAGAAGATGTACAGGTCAGCAAAGAAAACCTTCCCAGCTGCAGAAATCAAAGTGCCACTAGTGAACTTCTCACAAGCACTTGACATGCAGGACCAACGGAACTTGGAGGAACTAAACAGATTCATCTCAGCCAACCTGCCACACATTCCACTGTTACCAACTGAGAACTTCCGAGTCGGCAGAGACAACATCCACTGGACAACCAACACAGCCAAGGATATGCTCCAGCACTGGTGCCAGCATTTAAACTAGGAGACCCCACAAGCCCAAACATCTCCAGGGAGGGGGCATCAAACATAGTGAATCTGTGTAAAAACTTCAAGCCAACAGAGAGCCAAGACAGCCTCCTGAGCAAAGGCCTCTCTTTCATACCCACACCGCAAACAACAGCAAAACAGAAGCGTATACTACTAGCAGAAACACAAGACTACCACAGGAGGCTAAAAATCGCAACTTTCTTTGAAGATGAAGAAGACTCAAATCGGATACCCTTCCTACCCAAATCCAACTGGGAACCAAAGAACAACCAAGTTCCACAGGAAATCACAGAGATCATTCTTGAAGACCTAAAAGCAATACACAGCCTTAACCCAGGGAACTACAAAACAGAAGACAACCTAACGGCACCAGAAAGGATAGCACTTAAGGAATTACAAAAACATACTGACATCATTTTCAAACCAGCAGACAAGGGCAGCTCAATAGTAATAATGGATAGAGAAGACTACATCTTTGAAGCCAACAGGCAACTAAACAATCCAGAACACTACAGGAAATTAGACGCACCAATTTATCTTGATTCCGCTCAGGAAATTAATAGAATAATACAAACACTAACAGACCAAAAAATAATTACCAAAAAACAAGCACACTATCTCAGGGGGGCAGACACACCCAGAGCACGCCTTTTTTACACGCTACCAAAAATACACAAATCGCCAGACACTTGGACTATCCCACACACCATACCACCAGGCAGACCGATAGTATCGGACTGCAACAGCGAATCATATAGAATTGCAGAATACATAGATCACTTTTTAAACCCCCTATCCACCAAACACACTAGCTACCTCAAAGACACATATGATTTCATAGAAAAAATTAAAACACTCAAACTAACAGAAACTGCTTTTCTTTTTACAATAGACATAGACAGCTTGTACACAAACATAGAGACCAACGCAGGCATTGCAGCTGTCAGGAAATGCTTGAATCTGAACCCAGATCCAACCAGACCAGACGAAGAATTGATCAAACTCCTGGAAATCAGCTTAACAAAAAATGACTTTGAATTTGACAACCAATTCTACCTACAGACCAAAGGAACAGCGATGGGGAAACGCTTTGCGCCATCGTATGCCAACATCTACATGGCCGACTGGGAAGAGACGATCCTCCGCAGATGCCCACAGAGACCAACGCACTATTTCAGGTACCTAGATGACATTTGGGGCACTTGGACACATAGCATAGACGAATTTAAAAATTTCATCTCTTTACTTAACACACACCATCAGTCCATCAAAGTGAAATACACCACACATAGCAGCGAAGTAAACTTTCTAGACACGACCACTTACAAAGGAACACATTTTTCACAAACACACCAGCTAGACACCAAAGTATATTTTAAAGAAACTGACACACACACTTTATTACACAAAACAAGCTACCACCCTAAACACACCTTTAGAGGTTTAATCAAATCACAGCTACTCAGATTCCACAGAATTTGCACACAACCTACTGACTTCCAGGCAGCTACCAAAATCTTATTCACAGCACTCAGGCAAAGGGGGTACTCCCGTTCCTTCCTCAGAGGAATAAGGAAAACCTTCCTAGAACAAAAGCCTACAGACAACAAAAAGATTATTCCACTTATAACTACCTACTCACATTTTAGTGTTGCAGCTAACTCACAGGTCAAGCAAAATCTAACCAACAAATTACAAGACACCAACCTTCTTACAGGGCACAAGGTAATCTCAGCCTACAGAAAAAACAAAAACTTGAACAACTACTTAGTGTCCAGTAAACTGCCTGCACTTAATCGCAAACCAACAAAAGCACCACGACACTTCAAACAACTTACCACACTCCAGAGCAAAACCACAGGCACCACATACAACATTCCACAAACCTTTACACAAAACAGCAGTAACTGCATCTATGCGATACAATGCGATACATGCAAAATTATTTACATTGGAGAAACAGGCAACACTATCCGAGTAAGACTAACACAACACATCTATAATATCAAACACAAAAAAGAATCGCAAACACCTCTAGTAGCACACTTTCTACAACACAACTTAGAATCTCTGAGAATTACAGGGCTGGAGAGGAACCAGAACTGGACAATCGGAGAAAGGAAATGGAGAGAAAAAGACTGGATCAACAAACTACAAACTGCTTTCCCACTGGGCCTAAACATTAGGAACTCCACGATAGACCTACACTAGAAAAAGAGATTTGAAACAAACAAAAAAACAGAAAAATAAATCCAAAAACAGCCAGATGGCCCGTGCACCTTTCTTTCCCTGGAAAACCAACCAAGTGTAGGTTTCTCAGGGAAACAAAGTTCCTACCTAACCCCTAACCCCTAACCCCTAACCCTGACCCTAATCCCTAACCCTCCTGACCCTCAAATCAGTATGACAAACTGCTGTATTCTGCTACTAGATAACTTCTATTAAAAATGTCCACGACCAGT
>NW_024474121.1:0-1143 GCF_017654505.1 Polyodon spathula | reverse complement strand
GACACCCTATTGTTTAAACAATTAAATCAATAACAAAAACACACGACATAAAAGAAAAACACACGACTCAATGGCAAACGGACAGGGAGTGTTCATGTGAGGACTGACGACTCCTCTGTGAGCCTGCTGGCACTGTTCCAGACCACAGCTACTGCCCCTCAGCTTTCATCAGCAATGAATCCACACATCATTATATATTTAGCATTTTAAACAATCACCATTGTTTAGATATTTTTTTCTTCCACATTAAACTTGGACCTTGTTATTCTTCTTATTTATTTATTTATTTATTTTAAAGAGAAAAGCTTCTTAACTGCATTTCTGTGTAAATAAATAGAAGTCCCTGATTCAAGGACTCGTGAAAATGGAAGATTGAACCACATACAGCCTGGGAGTGGGGTGATGAAATTACTGCAAGAGCAATCTTCCAGTTCAGTAATGCCTAATAATAATAATAATAATGAGAATCACTTTCATTAGGACAGCAGATATTTGACAGGCACTTGTCAATGCATCACAACCACACCTGTTCAATGTTCAACACATTTCATCACTTAATACCATACCTTTGCTTTGCTGTTCAAAACTAACTGCACTATTACAAACACACAGTTCATTTCCTTCTGTGTTGTGACAGGTCTGATTGGCACAGTTTTCAAACTAATTGCAAAGATGTGCTCAGGACTAGATGTCAATCTGAAAAGGGGAGTGACTTAACAGCATTGTGTGACCCTGGAAAAACAAATCAATAAAAAGGATCTCTAACTATAACAGGAATAAACCTGGGAGCAGTGCTGTATAAAGAAACAAAGCAACACAAAGTCGTGAGAAAGCTGTAAAGTCAAGGGGTGCTCAAACACTTCACAGGTATCTTTCAATCTAAAAACTCACAAATCATCTCAAAACTTCAATGACCCCAGTACAGGCCATTCAGAGTGCCAGAGCAGAAAACACCTCGCTCCGAGACACAGCCTCTTACATTTCTCCAGTGTGCAACATAATCTTAAAAAAAAAAAGAAAACAAGGACTCCTTTTGTCATCCACACAGACTGCCTGAGCAAGCAAAGTTGTCTTTGAATGTAAATGCCAAAATGATAAGGGCTGCTTGGTAACCCACTCAGAATGCAAACAAAGACCCCCCTG
>NW_024474120.1:0-14790 GCF_017654505.1 Polyodon spathula | reverse complement strand
GCCGATAATACTGTAGTAGATTGGAGTGAAAACCACAGTACTGTAGTATGTACTGTAATGCAACACTAATAAATATTGTATCTCTATTAGATGCATATATAAACAGCCTGGAAACAGAAGCAGCTGCCAATCAAACCCCATACCAAGTCTGTCAGATCAGTAAACATATTGGAGCACAGTGTGAGAGAATAATACACCAAACACAACAAGTGTTACAGGAATGCCAGGTTACTGTTTTCATCAGGTACAAAACCCATATAGCCAGAACCATGCTTCTGACCTGCATTATGGGTGTGATTCTAAATTCTAACACGAGACAATGAACATTCTGAGCAGCTATTCTTAACTCAGCTGACCAATCAGCAGAGCCGCCGGGTCACATGACCGAGAATACCATTGATGGGGAACTTAAGCCCACATGAAAGTGTCTGAATGTTCAGACCTGGCTAATCTTCTGTTCCCCGATTGGCGACAGGTAAGCAGGGTTCACAATGAACGAACAGGCAGTGCTGTGGTAGAATCTTAGACATACAGAACCAGAAATCAGTGGCTGCCTGAAACATGTGCCAGTTTATTGAACAGCCTGTGCCGTTCACTGTTCCACTGACTGCTGCTGGCAGCTCCATTCCGGTGGTGTGCTGCATATCTGAAGTTAAATAGTGCAGCTCATGAATGCAAGGGGACATAACTGATCCTAGTATATGAGTTCAGAAGCAAGTGCCTTTAACGTTTGTTCTTTCTGATAGCCTAAACATCACATGGGTATTGCAGATCTTAGTCCATTTATAATTTTTACGAAATCTTATCTCCTTACTTACACTGTCATTATTATATATTATTATTATTATTATTATTCATTATTATTATTATTTTAATAAATCATAAAATAATGAATAATCCTCATCTAGTAGTAGTAGTATTTGATTGCATTATGGTTGTACTAATAATCATTGCATTATTGGTGCATGTATGTATGTCACCTAAAATATAAAATGAAATAAATGCATTTCTTGAAGTTTTAAGAGTTGGTGCCATGTGAAATATAATCTTTTTAAAATACAGAATACTGTGATGTACAGGACCTCTATAGTCAATATCCTAATGAATTCTTTAGATATGAATGAACTGAAATTCTAATCGTTGTGCTTTGTCTTGTCTGTATGTGTTTTTGAATGAATCAAACATGTTATATTTGCATGAAGGATTCGTAATTCAAAATAGGTTTGGATTCAAAGTAGATTCTTTTTTGCATGAACAATAATTTCAGGAAATACAGTAGAAAGGGATGGATGATTTTTATTTTTTAAATTAAAATTCATTGAAGCTGTATTTTGTACACCGTGCATTCATTTTGAATGTTTTTTATAATAAAACCTTAGTTATATTATGTACCGTTTTCACTACATGATGTGTCATGCACTAAAAAATTTTTACCCATTTTATTTATTTTGGGGGGGGGGGGGGGTGGGGGTGGTGGGGGGGGGGGGGGGGGTGTAGCTAGAATTCAGATCGGTGCGCAATGTGAAGAGGCTGATTTATTGCACACTGTTTGAAACCGCTCAGCAGAGATGCCAGGTGTATTATCTGGAAGGGTGTCTAACCCCTGCCCTCAGAATAACTTATTCTTAGCTTCACAATGTATTTTATCATGGACGGGATGGTGGGCTCATGTTCCAGGTCTCCTGTTTCATTATAGTAAGGTTTGTTACAAGGTCATTTTCAGGGTGCACAGGTCCCAGGTTTCATCAGCTGGAATGCTGCTCTTACAAGTTTTATTTTGTGGTTTGTACAACGACTGTTGCGGTTCTGCAGGTTTGAGTAGTGAATTTGTAGGTCTGACTTACGAAATGCGGTTCACTTGGATGGTCTAGGATGGGAATGCTGGATGATTTCTGGGGGTGTATCAGTTTTACAACCTTGAGTGTTATTGATAAATAATAACAATAATAATAATAATAATAAATAATATAAAGAAAAAATAATAAATTATTCAAACATATCGAACAACATTCACAAAATAATCTGATTAAATTTTACTCTTAATGATGTAACTACATATTAATACAGCACACAGTGCACAGATCTATGAAATGTAATCTCTTATACAGTTGGTCACATTGGCTGCATTGTAAATTCTGAACCCCCTTTCCAGGTGTAATCCTGCCGTGAAACCATTAACCCTCCTGTATGTAAACATCTCCCCCTGCTGGCTTGCTGCAGTACTGTATGTTACTGTGCAGGATAAGAGGGATCTGTCATACTGGTGCTGTCAACAAGCCCACACAGGAAGTCTTCATTTTGGCCTATAGGGTTAGGCCCAACAGGAAATACCCACACAGAGCTCTTTAAAAAGTCAGTCTGGAGTTTGGCTTGTAAACCAGTATTTACAGTACAGAAACAGAAATGAAAACAGGCCCAAAGGAGCCTGGGTGGTTCGGCATAGCTTGTGAGGTGGTTATCTGGTTAAATACACTGTAGACAGAGGAGGCTTATAAGAACACTATTTTCATGCAAGCAAGCTAACCGATCCCAGGAGACATGCAGCTGTAGCGGCCCTTAGTCAGATTTACTCAGAGGACCGACTCCCAAAGAAACATAGTTTCTGTCAGCAAGACTCAAGCCCCTCCCCCTGGTACCTGCCACTCCCAACCAGGCCGACCTGGAGGACATCATGCAGGAAGGGCGCGTGGGGTGCCCTTCTCAAGATGGCTCCCTAGAGCAATGAATACCTTTTCTGACAATTTAGGATTACCTAGGGTTACCCGACATCCCTGGAAAACTGGGATTATCCCCCTTTTCAGACTTAATTTTTGGTTATTAAATAGTCCCGGTTTTGCTATCACATTTTTTTAAAGTACAAAACTGTGGCAGTGTGCTCAGAAAGTTGACAGCACCGTTATTTATTATATAAAAATAAAATGTACAAAAAAAGCAGCCATTTTCATAACTGATTTAATATACACTGTTGTGCAAAAGTCTTAAACATGTTGTATTAAAGATGAGTGATGCATTATGAGCATCAATTTTTTACTCAAAGCCTCCACTATTGTATTCTAGATCTATAACAAGCTTGACTTGCATAAAGAAGGGAAAACATTGAACAAACCCTTTTATCGACCGTAGTGAGTAAAAGTTCCACCACCATCGGTTTCGTATTAGCTGTTTGTGTCCTTGTTCTTCGGGGATTTTTCGACAGATTGTTCTACAGGCAATACTTGAAGATAATATCCTTAAGGAACAGAAAGAAAACCCACGTTGAATTGACAACAGAACTGGCAAAACTAGTCTCTAGAAAAATGCAACTTGTTTTGTAGTCGAACATCAATGGAAATATATAATTTCTCAAAATTTCTCAGAAATTTTAAGAAAAATCTTTCGCACCAAAAGTTTTGCTTTTGTGGATGAAGAAAAAAAAAAAGTTACAAGAAATACATGTCTACAATTATTTATTTAAGCAATTTTTTGGCAAAACTCAAAAAATGCTAATTAAAAAATATTCACACTCTTTGATGCTATTATTGTATTGTCTACAATGTGCTGGAAACTTCAATATGATAATGCAGAATTTAATCCTAGAAAAGTCTAGAAAATGCTAGATTGTAGGTGAACATTCTTGGAGAGTAAAGTTCCCCCATTAGGAATATGATGATTGCTGCCATTAACAATAAGACAAAATGGGGAAAAAGTGAAGAGCTATCTGCAGACCTTAGACAGAAAACTGATTTATTGTCAGAATGCTCCCTCATTCTGGAAGAAGGTTCTTTCACCAAGAACAAGTAGGAGAATAGTGAGGAATGTTAATAACAATCCGAGATTGACTGTCACAGATATTCCAAGTGAACTGGCTGCAAATGGGTCTGGATAACGTACCACTTCCAGGATTTGGTCGCAAGCCAAGGAAGAAGACACTCCTAGGAAAACTTCACAAGGACAATTGCTTAAAGTTTGTAAAATGGCATTTGAGTGATGGATATGAGTTCTCGTCAAAGGTTTTGTGGAGTGAAACAAAAATCAAGCTACCTGGTCACTCTTAGTTGTTAAGTTTGGAGAAAGTCTGGTGAGGAGTGACCACTCCGCCAGTACTTGAAATAACACCATACCTACTGTCAAGAATGGAGGTGGTAATATCCTTCTGTGGGACTGTTTTTCCTCTAATGACACAAGACATGTAGTTCTAGTACATGGTAACATGGATTCCATAACATACCAAAAAATATTGGCCAATCATCTGAAACCCTCCGCTACAAAACTCGGTTTAAAAGCGCAACTGGACGTTCCAACACAAGAACGATCCAAAACACACATCAAAATATACATCAGAATGGTTAATGAATAATAAAATCAAGGTTCTGGAATGGCAAAGACAAAGGCACGATCTAAATCCGATTGAGAATCTTTGGTATGAGTTGAAGAAGGCTGTGCACAAGAGAATCCTCGGAATTTGAATGAACTGGAACAATTTTGCATTGAACAACAATTAAAAATCATTAAAGAATCATGCCAAAAGCTCATTGACAAATTATCCTAATCATTTAAAAGAGGTTATTATTGCTAAAGGTGCCTCAACTAGCTATTAATTTCATTTTCCTTGTCAGGGTATGAATACTTTTGAATTAGCATTTTTGGAGTTTTGCAAAAAAATTGCTGAAATAAATAATTATAGACATCTATTTCTTGTAACTTTTTTTCCTCATCCACAAAAGCAAAACTTTTACTACAAAAGATTTTTTCTATAATTATTGGTTTTCAAGAAATTTTTAGAAATTATAAATTTCCATTGGGGGATGATGTGACAACTGATATAACTGTGTGTGTGTGTTTGTGTGTGTGTGTGTGGGGTGTGGTGTATATATATACACACACACATATACGTATATATATATACACACTCCCAATGTTTAACTTTTAAGTTCTGATTGTGTTATTATATAGAGTTATTTTGCCTACTTTCAGTTGCTACAGCATCAATGAATTGAAAAAAAAAAAAAAAAAATCTCATACAGCCGGCAAAAAAGAGTCAGGCGATCGGTATGTGGTACTGAGGTACACGGTCCCTGTCAAACCCTATATATTGAGGGTCCCAGTGTTTGCACTGTAACCACTGTAAAGTCTTTTGTGCGATAAGTTTCAGGTACTGTTACACCGAACGACTCACGGTCACATAATGCACAGCATTCTGGTACGGTTGTTCTAACACCCGTCGTCTGAGTGTGAATGCGTTTACATACCTCCACTTAGTAATGGCTTGAAGGCGTTTGACAGGGACTCTTGAACTGTCCCAAACTGTCCTGGTGAACTGGCAAAGGGAAAGGTTTATTCACTCTGCTGCCATTGGCTTTGACAGTTTGGGGTTAGGACCATAATACAGTATTTTACTACAAGTAACACTATACATTTGATAAGATTTTTTTACACTTTTTATCGGTTCATAAATATATCTTACAGTTTAAACATTCTCTGCTTTCCTGTCTCTTTGTGTTTTAAAAGGTACGATCTAAAGATGGCCGACGTGGAAGAAGCAGTGGGGGAAGTTCAGTAAGTTTATTGCATCTACTTTTTATACATGTGTTAAAGATACTCCAAAACGACACTCATTCAAAAACATTGGGTTTTTAGAAAGAGGGAAACTGACCTGCTGAAATGTTAAAAAAGAGATGGCCATAAGACTCCTATTGCACAACTGTTTTACCCATTCCAGGTTTTACTAAGAGCTTAATTAGCCACAGGCCATTTCAAAGGAGACATTTTGGCAAAATGGGAGGGCAGCATATCCATACATTCTTTGTGATTAGTAAATGTATGGAAAGCCATACATTGAAAACTATTGAGCAGTAACAGTACAACTGATCCTAATAGAAAACAATATGGGAGAAAATAATATTGTTTAGAAAACACACACTTTTAAATGCATCATATGCATGCAATCAATAGATCAATGGGAGAGCACGGAATAAACATAGGTATACATTACATACCTTACAATGCTTATGTGTTCTTTTTATTCTCTCATTGCAGGGAGGAGGAAGGTAAGTGGTTACTCCTGAAAGTGATTGTATAAACACACATGGTTTTCAGTGCTGTTTGTGGCTCTAGTTCCTGACTGTGTTTTTCTGCTTAGCCCCAGTGGAAGCTCCTGCTGAGGAAGGTAAGGGCCTTGTTTCATTGAGTCTCAAGTTAAATAGTTAAAGTTGCAAGACGCCCTGGCATCAAACATGTGGAAACCAATATGAAACAGATAACATGTACATGCCTATACAGTCGTAGTGCAAGACTCATGGTACTGTCACAACGATCCCTTGGTCTGGAAGAAAGAAGGTTCTTTCACCAAGAACAAGTAGAAGAATTGAAATAACAGCCCTAGATTGCCTGCCAAAGATATTCAGAGTGAACTGGCTGCAAGTGGCACTGGGGTTTCCATTTCAACCACAGGTCGAGTATTGCATGGTGAAGGTCTCAATGGTCGCAGGCCAAGGAAAAAGCCACTCTTAGGAAAACGTCACAAGGACAATCGCTTAAAGTTTGCAAAATGGCATTTGAATGATGGATATGAGTTCTGGTCAAAGGTTTTGTGTTTTTTGTCCTAAGAATTTTTCGAGAAATTATAGATTTCCATTGGGGTATGTAAACTTTTAACTACAACTGTATGTGCCTTATTTTGCTCTTACTTGAACTGATTTTATTGTACTTTCATATCTGCTCTTATTGTATTATGATATTCTGTAATGTGATAATTTATAATGCAATACTTTGTACTGTGATAAATTGTAATAGTTGCAAGTCGTCTGCTAAGAATTAAATAAACACACACACCCACACACCACACACACACACACACACACACACACACACACACATACATACATACATATATATATATATATATATATATATATATATATATATATATATATATATATATATATACACTGTTTGTATACACACACCTGGAACTTGTAAGGATTAATTCATACATTTATTAAAAAATAAAACTTATATGAACATAATTTAGATCTTGTATTTAACATCATGAAATCACTAAAACTACAAAATGAAATCGCAAAAGTCTACTAGAAGCCATCATTGTAGTATAGCATTTCATGTTAGATTTCGAAATGTTACATTTTTCACTTTTTGTCAGTTTTTCATTAAGTATATGGAAAACTACAAATATAATTTAATATGTTAACATAACATTATTCAGCAGGTTTGTTTTGACTTTATGAAGCAAAATGTGTTAACTCTATAGGGTGATGCAGAACTTATCAATTTTTTCAATGGGCTGACCCAGTTGATATTTCCTGTGATAACTGGACGGTTATTAAGGGAAACACATGCTCATTAACACCAGCAACAGAGAGCGATCCCAGTGCGAGCCATCAAACTGAAAGGAATTCCAACCACAGCGCACATAGCTGAATAACTCACAGATGTAGATGAAACCCCCCCCCCCCCCCAACAACAACAAACAACACAAAACTCTAGCAGAAAAAATTTGCTCACCAGAGATTTAAGAAAAAATACTGCATGGGATAGTGTGTGATAAATAAGAATTGTTTGCCGTTTTTTTCAGACTGGAAATCTGATAACCGTAGGGCAGAGTCACATTGCAACGTGAATTATTTGACTTGGATGACCTTTTCCATAATGAGAGAGGTTACCATGATTAATTGTTTACCATACTCCATATATTTCTGCACATGCAATACATTTAAATGTATGTTCTACTTATACCAAAGTCACCTCTCGTAAACTGGTTTAACATTACCAATACATTTTACACTCATGTGATATCTCCAGCACAGTTTAACCCTACAGTGTGGATGCATAAACTTGACATATTTTGCTCCCAAGAAAGTTTCCCTACAGTGTTGCCAATAAACTCGGGTTTGAAGCGTTTTCACTGTGGACTGGCCTTACTGCTGGTCTTTTACTGCTGAAAAAATGTAGGTTGAGTTTCTTGAAAATTGAAATGATGTGTGGATATTGAGTGGTTTATAGTAAACTGAAGCGTTCTGCTTCCAGTCAGTCACGTTTTAAACATTGATGGATCGCATTTTGATTATTAAGCCTTTTTGGAAAAAAGAAAAGGGAAGTAACAAGACCCTCTTTGTTGTCTCATACATGAACTATATATTTATTATTATTATATTATTATTAATTATTATTATTATTATTATTTTATTCTTTATATTATTATTATTTCATCCTAAACACAGTAGGCTGCTTATTTCATTTTTATGTAAAAATGTGTCACCTTGACTGCACTATACCAATTGATTAGTGACTTAATGTTTCTTTAAAGGGCCTGCTCTATGTGAAATGTACTAAAATATATTCTGGAATGTATTATTTAAACATATAGCCCTGCTCAGAACATTTAAAAACTTATTTAAAAACAGCCAAAATGTACTTTAAATGCGCATGTATATAAGAGATCTGATTTCCACACATACAGTTGAGATACACAAGTCTCCTTGAAGGCTTTTTATTGTAATGCCCATTGTCTTGTGAATTCTATTCCTCTGAGTATTCATTTCAATTTCAATATATTTTATTTATATTGGGCCTTTCATACTACAGTATCTTAAAGTGCTTGGTATAAACAGAAAGAAGCATACAATTTCAAGAAGTTGTAAAAATTACAAAGTAAAGTTTGTATTATATTGAATACCCTTTCTTTGATTGTTCTGTCATTTTTACATTGACTTTATAAACCAAGTCACTGAGTTTTCGATTTGAAATCCACACTAGCTGAAGAAGAAGTTGCTGTTATCTCCATGGCCACCCTGCATTAACGCTCCCCAGGCTTCTCTTTTCAACAATTGGCAAAATTAGATTTTTTTAAAAATATTTTAGAGCAGTTCAGAATTTGTAGGTACTGCCCTGTGGCTAATGAACACATGGACATTTACGAACCAGAGGAGGCTACTCAGCCCATCTTAGCCCATTCAGCTCCCAGTAGCTGATTGATCTTAGAACTTTATCAAGTTAGGTCTTAAAGGATCCCAGCGAACAACATGACTTGGTAACCCTAGGTAGCCCATTCCATACCCTCACCACTCTGTGTGAAGAAGAGTCTTCTTCTCTCTGTCCTAAGTCTATTTCCACTTAATTTCCAAATGTGTCTTCTGGTCCTGGTTTCTGTGCTGTGATTAAAGTAATAGTTTATGGTAACTATGGTAACTAAAGCTACCTTTGTTTTTTTTTGTTTTTTTTGTTCTTGGTGACCTGCAGCACCAGCTTCTGCTGAGGAAGAACCACTGCAGGAAGGTAAAGAGTTTTCTTTTTTTTTTTTTTTTTTTTGTCAAGAAGCAAGAACTTAGTCGATCCTCGCTGTTATAAACACATGCTTTGCTTGAGTTGACAAGGCACTTCTTGAATGCTCCAGCAGGTTTTTAGTAGTTGAACTTTAAAAAGATAATAAGCACTTCGTATGATCTGTGGGATGCGCCCTATAGCCTGGAGATCGTTTGTTTGAGTCCAGGCTATTCCACTGCCGACAATGGATGGGAGTTCTCAAAGGGGCGGTGCACAATTGGCCGAGTGCAACCTGGTTGGGGAGGGCTTAAGTTGGCTAGGGTGTCATCAGCTCACCGCGCACCAGCGACCTCAGTAGACCCCCGGGTACCTGCGGGCCGGCTGACAGGGCACATTTCGGAGGATGCGTGTGTCCGTCCTCATCTCTCCCGAGTCAGCACGGGGGTGGCAGCGGTGAGCCGGGTTGAAATAAAAAAAAAAAATTGGTTGTTCCAAATTGTGGAGAAAATGAAAAAATGAATTGTCGATTCCAAATAAAATTAAAGAAAAAGGAGAATAAAATTTCATGTGTCTTAAAACTATTTGCATTTATGTTATCAAGTGAGCAGAAATTACAGTCGGTCATTTATTTTTTAAAACCACCTCGCTTCAGAAATGCAGCTTTAAGGAGGCTTTTCAGAAGCAGCCCCCGTGGCTGAATAAAGAACATCAGTTAGTAGAGCTGCACAAACCAATCAATCGATTATTCAGATCAGGCTAATTTACCATTCAGACTGAAACAAGTGAAGAAACAGCAGCTTGGGTTTGAGTGGATTGTCTTTGAAAAGCAGCAACCATCACAGGCTAATTCACTCTGAATGGTGAATCAGCCTGATCAACACCAGCGACCCTCATCTGATTTCAGTGGAGCGTTCAGTCCCAATAATCATTTTGTGCAGCTCTGATAGTTAGTAATCCTGGTAAATAATTAGCAGTAAGCAGAAATAACAACAGCTAATGACAAAGAATATGATACTGAAAAGGTATGAAATGAGATCTACATTTATTATCATCCATAACTATTAAATGCTCAATAGTGATGATTTAGAAATATTAAAAGAAACAAAAATTTAATCAGAATGTCTTCAAGACGCTAAAAAAGACTAGTTGAAATGCTTGTCACTGAATTGTCATTTCTTTTAGTATTTCTGGTATAAATTATCCCTTTACCTGTATACCTATTGCAACAACAGCATCTCAAAAACTTTCAAAGCGTCGGGACGTAGCCCTTACACAAATGTGTTTTCAACAAAATACAGTATTATTATTATTATTGTTATTGTTATTATTGCTTAACGAATAGGGCTCGCGAAAGACAAATTTCTTCGTACCTAAACGGTATCCATAATTCTAGACACGACGACCTCACGACACATTTATGAGGAGACATTAGGGTGAGGGGGCCCTCCAGAAAAGAAATTATAACCCTCTGATAATCCCAATCCGATGGGTCTTTTCTTTAACCCTCTTGTTTCGTTTTGTGTCCCCAGAACTGCCACCTCCAGGTAAGAGCTGCCTCACTTTTTCCTTGAATTCCAGTGTTGCTTTACACTCATGTACACGTTACATGGTAAACATCTTCACTATAAATGTAAGACGATACTAATACCAGCTTTGTCAAGGTGTTTAGCCCAAATTCCAGTTTGTATCTTTAGATGTGAAAGAAATATGAATTTTATAAACTTATTACCAGAGCTCCAGATAAGGTTTCTGGTCACTGAGTAATTTACTCTCCAATTTAGACACTATGTGAGTAAAATGCAACATTGTCTTGAAGTCAGGGGTACTTTCAATAAATACTGTACATACTTCAATGCTAACATATAGGGTATGCATTTACTACATACTTCACAAACTTCTTACAATAAAGACAACAATTATTCTTATTTGCTTCATTGACCAATATTGCTGTGAAGCAAAAAAGCACAAACTTTTTAGTTGTATTTTGCTGAAGCTGGAATATATTTAACAACAGGCCTGCATTCACATAATATATATTTCTAAAGAAACGATAATATTGCATTCCTTATTGATTGCCTTGCTATCGTAATTTATCACAACACCCCAATCGTACAATTGATACGATGGTATACTAAACGAAACACAAAGCACTGGACGTCGTCTGTTCGTGTGTAGTGGAGAGTATGTCCTACTTGGTGTCTTCCTTCCCCTTTTACCAAGAAATAATCCAAAACGCAAAACAGTCCGTTCTGAATCTGGATCCTCGACATATATTTGGGTCAGTGAAGCGAACTCGCGTACATTCGGTGCAATAGGCTACGAGGACGTCCAAAAGACCAAAAAGTATAACTGGAGCGACTCACCACCGAAATGTTGTGTTTTGGCTGGCTACAATTATGTTGAAGAGAAAGAGAGATTCTTTTGGTGTGTTTTCTGACGATGTGTTGTCGATCTACTATGGACAGCTCTCAATCACCACCCGTTAGGAGTGTTAACTCTTTTTAGTCTGCCAAGTTAGTAGCAGTCGTAGAAGGTCAGAGATAGCAGCTTCCAGTTGTCCTGGGCGGGGCTTGGTTTTAATACCTTTTTTTGGTGGTTGCTCTCCTGGGTGGAGGAATGTTGTCTTTTGTGTGTAATGCTTTGATGGAACTGGTAGCAACTTATTGGTCAGGTTACGCTTGTCTTCCAATGTGGTGATGGGAGAACATCATATGCTGATCTGATGAGGAAACTGATCCTGCTCTGTTCCATTGTCCATAGGTCTTGCCAGCCAATCTTGCATTGTTCCACACTCTCCCATCTCATCCATTCTCCCTGCTTGGCCTGGGAAACGGTCTTTACACACCTGATCCTCTCCTGCTTCTGCACCTCATTGACTACCACTTTCCTCCGTTATATTAAAAGATATACTTGACAGAAAATTCATACAGAGTATCAGAATGTTTATATATGAAGAATATAGTTTCTCAAGTAAAATCAAATCATTTCAAAATTATTCGCAATCAGTTTCTGTATAAGTAGGTTTATATTACATTTTGATTTTTTATTCAAAACAGATGATGTGACTACATGCACCAGTGTGTGCAAGATAATACCCTGACCATGAGCTCCAGTGTCCAACAAGATAAGTTTCCCAACTACAAGCACCAGTGCCCATGCAGACAGAAATGGCTGCCTGTGTCTATTCACACCTTGATCTACAGCCTAGTATGGCTTTTGTAGCACAAAATGTCCTTGTGTTCTTTGTTGAATGTAGAAAGCCAAGAGTTATATAATCAAAGATTAAACTAAGTCAGAGACATGAAGTGCTATTGGCTGTGGCTTTAAGTGAATATGAGTACAACCCTTATTAAAGTTCACCCTAGTAGAGACATGGTAAAGTATAATAAAGCATAGTGAACGAATGCTAAAACAAAGGCAAGCATTGTCAAATACAGAGTGGTATAGTAAAGCATATTAAACAAAATACATAGTAAAACCACGTGATAAACATGGTAAAACTGTCAAAATACCATGCAAAAATATCATAACAAACCTTCATAGGGTAGGCTGGATTGTTATCCAATTAATTTTGTACATTTTTGCAAGCATTTTGTAGCAGTACATTGCATTTTGCTGGTTTGGTGAATATTTTAAATTCCATTTGAATTCAACATAGTTCACAAGTGTTCTACATCTTTGCTTCTCGTTGCATTGATTGCCCTAGATTTAGAACATAAGAATGGTTACAAACAATAGGAGGCCATTCGGCCCTAGGGATAGTGACCGTCAGAAAATATATCACAGTTATTGTAGTACCGCGGTATAATGTCATTTTTTTATAATCTGTTTTTAAATGTCTATTTAAACAAATACACGCAAGTCAAGTCATTTTTAACAAGAAAAATAACTCATTTAAAGTTTAAAAACAAACACAACTACTGCAGTTCTATCAGGCATTACCGAACAGGAAGTAGTGCTCACTCCAGCTCACACAGGCTCAGCAAAATAATGCTGCTTTTTTATTTCAAATTACTGTGGAGAAACACCAAAATATTAACATTTTCTGGGCTCAGTCTGGAACGATAGGGGGTAAGGATATGACTACTGCAACTGAATACCCTCTTCATCTTTATCAGTTTCCTATTAGGTAAGACAGGGGTTTTCAATCGGGGGTATGCGAACCCCTGGCACATGCGTGATTTCGATTGCATGGATTTCCACTCCGATATACAGGTGAAGCAGGCGTCTGGCGATCGTGCTTGGAGAGCGCTCTGTGCTGCTCATGATCTTTGCTGTTTTCAACTTGCCATATCAGTGAAGCGCAGTGTTTCTGCGTTTTTTAGATATAGAAATGCTCTGGTAAACATAAATAGTCATCATACTTTGATGGTTTTTGTTTCTTACTGCAGCTGAATTTTATTAATAGGGATAGCAGCTTGCTGAATATGTGTTCAGTGTTTGATATATTTCTTACTTGCAATAGAAAAACACAAAAGTCAGAAAGTGTGAAGCGACAGAAAGTTAGAGTCCCTTTGTATCAGGTAACATAAAACACTTACACTGCCGACTGTTTTGTATTATATTCCCAATAGAAACCGAAAGATTCTAAATACTGTACTACCTTTTAATTCTTTGCATCCAAGTTTTAAGAACAAAGCTACTGTTTGGTTTTCTGTCTCAGCAATTTGTCAGTCCCAGGCTGTTGTGTAAAACTCTATATTAAATAAAACGGGAGAAGAAAAAAGCAATGTGTTAACCAGATTATTCTGCTTTTTATTGCAACTGTGAGTGAAAATTGTACTTTAGCTGAAACCTCCTGACAGACAGGGTACAGTTTCAAAAAAAGGTTGAAAACCACAGAGTTAAGAGAGGTCAAAGTCTGACCTAGCAATAGCCAATCAGGTGTATTTTAAGACATGCAGTGCCAGCCCACTGATCTCTCAGCAGAGTGCAAAACTTCATGATGAGAAGACTGTGCCTGCAAATTTTTTTTTTTTTTTTTTTTTTTTTACCTGCATGTATTCAAATGGGAATAAAATGTTATTTTTTTAATACATAAAACCAAAATCCCTACAACACCATCAACTCGAGGAGACGGCAACATCTTTACAGTACCGTTTAAAATAAAAATACAAATGCTTGAATCTCAGACTCGGTTATATAGTAGTAAACAGACTTTTTGATTCTCTGCACTGGTGTGTGCTTACTGCGTTTCTCTTGACCGATACAATAGATAACAGCTACTGTTGCTTGCTTGGTTTGGTAAATGAATAGGAAGGCAGCGATGAAAAGTTCGAGTGTCTTGTTTTTGTGTTTCATTTACTGACAATCACGTTTGCTAGTGATCATTGTTTAGTAGGGGGCTTTAAATTAAATGTGATGTCACTTATTTAATAGCCTACTCGGATAATCTCATGCATGGCAGTTTTCAGAATTTGAGACGTCAGTGTTCATTAGTTAGTTCTAATGAACACAGGGCTCACCGATGGACAAACCACGAATAAAAAAACACACGCATCGCAACTTAAACCGTGTGAACTCGGTAATCAC
>NW_024474119.1:0-2538 GCF_017654505.1 Polyodon spathula | reverse complement strand
GGTATAGAAAAATAGTTGCGGTTTCAAAAGTTTATATGCGGTTTACCGTAAAAACCGGTATACCGTGACATCCCTATTCGCCCCATCTTGCTCGTTTGGTTGTTAGTGGCTTATTGATCCCAGAATCTCATCAAGCAGCTTCTTGAAGGATCCCAGGCTGTCAGCTTCAACAACATTACTGGGGAGCTGGTTCCAGACTAAGTATATTCAGACTTGGAAAGAAGATTTATCAGGTGTTACTAACAGAAAACAGGTACTGATGTCAAGACCAACATGCAACCTGAACTTCATGCAGTTTAATATGTTAATTTGAAAATTCACACAAAAAACTGAACATATAGGAGTTTTACAGCTAAAACTCTGACTTGTTTCATTTAACTTTGTTAGGTCATTGCCACGTCTGTTTTGCATTACTTTCTGCATTCCATCAAGATTAAAATTATTGATGTGTTATTTTTAATAGGAGACTCATCTCTTTTCTTTTTCTTCCCTCGACTACAAAAAGTAGTTAGTTATTTCTAGTAGAAATGGAAAAAAAAAAAAAAAAAATCAGTGTGTAGAAAATAATTTATTGACAGTCATGCTGCCATTAAATTTTAGTCCCAGTGGTTTCACTTCTTAGGGCTTTGAAGCTACCTGCCTACAGCAGAAAACAAGGCTGGTGAAAAGTGTATTAATGAAGATGCACCCTCAACATAGGACTGAGCCAGCTGTCAGGTGGAGAAAGGAGAGATGGTGAGAGAATGAAGCAAGATGGCAGTGTAACTAATGAAAGTACAACAGGTGTGCCTATTAACAATGTACTGGAAACTAGCACTTGCCACTTTTACCATGTTCACACTGCTTGTTCAGGAAATAAAAAAATTTAATAAAAAAAATGAATTACCTGTCTACCTACCCTATTTTTTTCCCCCAGTATAACCCAAGCCACACATATTTTTATTTGGCTTCAAACGACTACCCCCTGTATCAGTAGTTTGAAAAGCACGCCCACCACACCACACACAAACAAACAGAATGACAACCTCTGCACTTTATTTTTAAATAGCATTTGGTACTGAGCATTCCAAATGTTGCCATGGCAACCAATCCAAAGAGGCATGCAATTGAATTGAATTTGAATGTATTTAAAATGCTAACAGTATCTGTCCAGGGTAACAAACGCATGGAAATGAATAAAAAGGACAAAGGTCATCAAAATGGGTATATTTACCAGACACTTTCTAAACCAAATGGGGGGGGGGGGGGGGGGGGGGGGGGGGGGGGGGGGGGCTACAATTCTTCTTTGGCATGCAAATGACACAGCACCTTTTAATCCAGAACACGTTGTACACAGTACATATCAACCACACATGGAAGAAACACTTCCCCAGAATTTGGTTCACTCAAACTGGAATGGTCTACTTACTACTGTGTACCTGAGCTACTCACTTCCAACATGCCTGTCCAAAAAAGGACTGTTCCAAAAGATAATGGTGCTATGTGCCTCTTTAATAGCACACTCTACTTAGCAAGTCCTGAATAGGCTGTTTGTCAGAGGCAAAAGACCCAGTGAAATGATGAGGGTTTGTATCTTATCAGTAGAGAGGGTTAAAGCATGAAATAAAATGGGCTAAAAGTGGTTTGTTAAAGATGTCTGTACCCTCACACAGTGCATAAAAAGTACAGTGAAGGAAATATTGCTTGCTTTTAAGATATACTGTATATAAAATGCAGCTGGAAATTGCCAGTAATCTCATAAGTGATGAAAAGGTTTTATTTATTTACTCATTTATTTATTGCATTTATTAGCGTTTTTATACAAAAGTATCGCAAAGCACTTGTGGCAGTGTGTAGTATCACAGGGGGCAGTGTGTAGTATCACAGGGGGCAGTGTGTAGTCTCCACCAAGGCAAAGAGGTTGACCTGAGCCTTCCCGAACTGTTCCCAAATGCGCTCCACCACCTGAGGGTAGAGCCGCCATTTCAACGGAAGTGTACCCTCCCTCGAGAGGAGGTCCGCTACCCTGTTCGTCACTCCAGGAAGATGTATCACCTGTAGGGACAGCAGGTTCCATTGTGCCCAAGTCAGGAGCCAGAAAGCAATGCGATTAAACCCCGGGGACCGAAGGCCACCCTGGAGGTTGACATATGCCACCACTAATGTGTTGTCCGTCCGGACCAACACATGCCCCTTGAAGCACCAGGAGAAAGTGTTTGTGTGCAGAAATGTCCAATGGCCCAACCAGGTGCCACATACTCCTCTGCCTTCCCACGTTGCAGGGGTCCATTGTCACCACCTGAAGTTCACCACTGCTTCCATCCGCATGCCGTCGTGCAGTTGAGAGGCACGCCTCCACCAGTGCAGGGCTGCCGAACATGAGCAAAACACTGTCAGCCGACGGTGTCTGTCGTGTTTTGGATGCAAGTGCATGCAAAGTAAGCCCAGCTCAATGGCTGATACAGCTGCGTACATCAGACCCAATAAGTTCTGACACAACAACAAGGTCACCCTCGAGGTAGTTCAATACTCTGCAACCGCAAGGGGGACAGGATCGCG
>NW_024474118.1:0-6462 GCF_017654505.1 Polyodon spathula | reverse complement strand
ACTTGTTGCGTCTCGATTGTCAACGTCATGCGTGACGCTGTTTGCGAGCTTGGGGAGTGACAGTCGATGCTTGCTGAGGGCGTCCCGTCACCTTTAAAGCTCTTTGTTTGCTCGGGGCAAAAACGTCACGCGTGAGTTGTTACAAGCTGGATCGTCACTGTCACGCGTTGAGATGGTTGTGCTCGGGGCATCCCCGTCAAGTTTGAGTTTTGCGTGCTGGTGTGTTACCGTGAAGATATGCGTGAATATGGCCTTAACCGTCTTGTGTGACGATGTTTGCTTGTTCGATCGTCACCATCACGCGTGACGCTGATTGCATGGTCGAGGAGTCATCGTAATGGGTAACTACATCTCATCTGACGGTGATGCCCTGCCGAGCTCGATCGTCACCGTCACGCTTTTCGCTGGTTGCTTGCTTGGTGTATCACGGTGACGATTTCTGCGCTCAGACCATCAACGTTACGCGAGGAGATTTGCGTGACAGGATCGTCACCATCACGCGTGACGCTGATTGCGTGGTCGTGGAGTCATCGTCACGAGTAACTTGTTGTGTGCTCGATTGCCACTGTCAATAGTGACCCTGTTTGCGAGCTCGGGGAGTGACAGTCGATGCTTGCTGAGGGCGTCCCCATCACCTTTAACGCTCTTTGTGTTCACGGGGCATAAACGTCACACGTGAGTTGTTATGAACTGGATCGTCACTGTCACGCGTTGAGATGGTTGTGCTCGGGGCATCCCCGTCAAGTTTGAGTTTAGCGTGCTGGTGTGTTACCGTGACGATATGCGCGAATACGACCTTCATTTTCCTGTGTGACGATTTTTGCGTACCCGATTGTCACCATCATGCGTGACGCAGGTTGCGTGCTCGGGGCATCACCATCACCTGTGACGCTGGTTGCGTGGTCGGGGAGCCATCGTCATGGGTAACTTGTTGCGTGCTCTATTGTCACTGTCATGCGTGACGCTGTTTGCGAGCTCAGGGAGTGACAGTTGATGCTTGCTGAGGGCGTCCCCGTCACCTTTAACGGTCTTTGTGTGCTCGGTGCATAAACGTCACGCGTGAGTTGTTACGAGCTGGATCGTCACTGTCACGACTTGAGATGGTTGTGCTCGGGGCATCCCCGTCAACTTTTAGGCTTGTGTGCTGGTATGTTACCGTGACGATATGCGCGAATACAGCCTTCACGTTCCTGTGTGACGATGTTTGCTTGTTCGATCGTCACCATCACGCGTGACGCAGGTTGCGTGGTCGGGAGTCATCGTCACGGGTAACTACGTCTCATCTGACGTTGATGCCCTTCCGAGCTCGATCGTCACCGTCACGCGTTTCGCTGGTTGCTTGCTTGGTGTATCACGGTGACGATTTCTGTGCTCGAACCGTCAATGTTACGCGAGGGGATTTGTGTGACAAGATCGTCGGCATCACCTGTGATGCTGGTTGCGTGATCGGGGAGTTATCATCACGGGTAACTTGTTGCGTGCTCGATTGTCACTGTCAATAGTGACGCTGTTTGTGAGCTCGGGGAGTGACACTCGATGCTGCTGAGGGTGTCCCCGTTTAACGCTCGTTGTGTGATCGGGGCATAAACGTCACGCGTGAGTTGTTACGAGCTGGATCGTCACTGTCACGCGTTGAGATGGTTGTGCACTGGGCATCCCCGTCAACTTTGAGGCTTGCATTCTGGTGTTTTACCGTAACGATATGCGCGAATAGGGCCTTCACGTTCCTGTGTGACGATGTTTGTGTGTTCAATCGTCACCATCAAGCGTGACGCAGGTTGTGTGGTCGAGGAGTCATCGTCACGAGCAACTACGTCTCATCTGACGGTGATGCCCAGCCGAGCTCGATTGTCACCCTCACGCGTTTTGCTCGTTGCTTGCTCGGTGTATCACGGTGACGATTTCCGCGCTCAGACAGTCAACGTTACGCGAGGGAATTTGCGTGACAGGATCGTCGGCATCACCTGTGACGCTGGTTGCGTGGTACGGGAGTAATCATCACGGGTAAATTGTTGCGTGCTCGATTGTTACCGTCATGCGTGACGCTGTTTGCGAGCTCGGGGAGTGACAGTCGATGCTTGCTGAGGGCGTCTCCATCACCTTTAAAGCTCTTTGTGTGCTCGGGGCATAAATGTCACGCATGAGTTGTTACGAGCTCGATCGTCACTGTCACGCGTTGAGATGGATGTGCTCGGTACGCCCCCTTCAAGTTTGAGGCTTGCGTGCTGGTGTGTTACCGTGACGATATGCGCGAATACGGCCTTCATTTTCCTGTGTGACGATTTTTGCGATCTTGATCGTCACCATCACGCGTGACGCTGGTTGCGTGGTCGGGGAGTTATCGTCACGGGTAACTACGTCTCATCTGACTGTGATGCCAAGCCGAGCTCGATCGTCACCGTAACGCGTTTCGCTGGTTACTTGCTCGGTGTATCAAGGTGACGATTTCCGCGCTCAGACCGTCAATGTTACGCGAGGGGATTTGCGTGACAGGACCGTCACCATCACCTGTGACGCTGGTTGCGTGGTCGGGGAGTTATCGTCACGGGTAACTACGTCTCATCTGCCTGTGATGCGTTGCCGAGCTCGATCGTCACCGTGACGTGTTTCGCTGGTTGCTGGCTAGGTGACGATTTCCGCGCTCAGACCGTAAACGTTACGAGTGGATTTGCGTGACAGGATCGTCACCATCACCTGTGACGCTGGTTGCGTGGTCGGGGAGTTATCGTCACGGGTAACTACGTCTCATCATACTGTGATGCCAAGCCGAGCTCGATCGTCACCGTAACGCGTTTCGCTGGTTGCTTGCTCGGTGTATCACGGTGACGATTTCCGCGCTCAGACCGTAAACGTTACGAGTGGATTTGCGTGACAGGATCGTCACCATCACCTGTGACGCTGGTTGCGTGGTCGGGGAGTTATCGTCACGGGTAACTACGTCTCATCTGCCTGTGATGCCCTGCCGAGCTCGATCGTCACCGTAACGTGTTTCGCTGGTTGCTGGCTCGGTGACGATTTCCGCGCTCAGACCGTCAACGTTACGCGAGTGGATTTGCGTGACAGGATCGTCACCATCACCTGTGACGCTGGTTGCGTGGTCGGGGAGTTATCGTCACGGGTAACTACGTCTCATCTGACTGTGATGCCAAGCCGAGCTCGATCGTCACCGTAACGCGTTTCGCTGGTTGCTTGCTCGGTGTATCACGGTGACGATTTCCGCGCTCAGACCGTAAACGTTACGAGTGGATTTGCGTGACAGGATCGTCACCATCACCTGTGACGCTGGTTGCGTGGTCGGGGAGTTATCGTCACGGGTAACTACGTCTCATCTGACTGTGATGCCCTGCCGAGCTCGATCGTCACCGTAACGTGTTTCGCTGGTTGCTGGCTCGGTGACGATTTCCGCGCTCAGACCGTCAACGTTACGAGTGGATTTGCGTGACAGGATCGTCACCATCACCTGTGACGCTGGTTGCGTGGTCGGGGAGTTATCGTCACAGTTAACTACGTCTCATCTGACTGTGATGCCAAGCCGAGCTCGATCGTCACCGTAACGTGTTTCGCTGGTTGCTGGCTCGGTGACGATTTCCGCGCTCAGACCGTCAACGTTACGCGAGGGGATTTGCGTGACAGGATCGTCACCATCACCTGTGACGCTGGTTGCGTGGTCGGGGAGTTATCGTCACGGGTAACTACGACTCATCTGACTGTGATGCCCTGCCGAGCTCGATAGTCACTGTAACGTGTTTCGCTGGTTGATGGCTCGGTGACGATTTCCGCGCTCAGACCGTCAACGTTACGAGTGGATTTGCGTGACAGGATCGTCACCATCACCTGTGACGCTGGTTGCGTGGTCGGGGAGTTATCGTCACGGGTAACTACGTCTCATCTGACTGTGATGCCAAGCCGAGCTCGATCGTCACCGTAACGTGTTTCGCTGGTTGCTTGCTCGGTGTATCACGGTGACGATTTCCGCGCTCAGACCGTAAACGTTACGAGTGGATTTGCGTGACAGGATCGTCACCATCACCTGTGACGCTGGTTGCGTGGTCGGGGAGTTATCGTCACGGGTAACTACGTCTCATCTGCCTGTGATGCCCTGCCGAGCTCGATCGTCACCGTAACGTGTTTCGCTGGTTGCTGGCTCGGTGACGATTTCCGCGCTCAGACCGTCAACGTTACGAGTGGATTTGCGTGACAGGATCGTCACCATCACCTGTGACGCTGGTTGCGTGGTCGGGGAGTTATCGTCACAGGTAATTCTCATCTGACTGTGATGCCCTGCCGAGCTCGATCGTCACCGTAACGTGTTTCGCTGGTTGCTGGCTCGGTGACGATTTCCGCGCTCAGACCGTCAACGTTACGAGTGGATTTGCGTGACAGGATCGTCACCATCACCTGTGACGCTGGTTGCGTGGTCGGGGAGTTATCGTCACGGGTAACTACGTCTCATCTGACTGTGATGCCAAGCCGAGCTCGATCGTCACCGTAACGCGTTTCGCTGGTTGCTTGCTCGGTGTATCAGTGACGATTTCCGCGCTCAGACCGTAAACGTTACGAGTGGATTTGCGTGACAGGATCGTCACCATCACCTGTGACGCTGGTTGCGTGGTCGGGGAGTTATCGTCACGGGTAACTACGACTCATCTGACTGTGATGCCCTGCCGAGCTCGATCGTCACCGTAACGTGTTTCGCTGGTTGCTGGCTCGGTGACGATTTCCGCGCTCAGACCGTCAACGTTACGCGAGTGGATTTGCGTGACAGGATCGTCACCATCACCTGTGACGCTGGTTGCGTGGTCGGGGAGTTATCGTCACGGGTAACTACGTCTCATCTGACTGTGATGCCCTGCCGAGCTCGATCGTCACCGTAACGTGTTTCGCTGGTTGCTGGCTCGGTGACGATTTCCGCGCTCAGACCGTCAACGTTACGAGTGGATTTGCGTGACAGGATCGTCACCATCACCTGTGACGCTGGTTGCGTGGTCGGGGAGTTATCGTCACGGGTAACTGCGTCTCATCTGACTGTGATGCCCTGCCGAGCTCGATCGTCACCGTAACGTGTTTCGCTGGTTGCTGGCTCGGTGACGATTTCCGCGCTCAGACCGTCAACGTTACGAGTGGATTTGCGTGACAGGATCGTCACCATCACCTGTGACGCTGGTTGCGTGGTCGGGGAGTTATCGTCACGGGTAACTACGTCTCATCTGACTGTGATGCCTAGCCGAGCTCGATCGTCACCGTAACGCGTTTCGCTGGTTGCTTGCTCGGTGTATCACGGTGACGATTTCCGCGCTCAGACCATAAACGTTACGAGTGGATTTGCGTGACAGGATCGTCACCATCACCTGTGACGCTGGTTGCGTGGTCGGGGAGTTATCGTCACGGGTAACTACGTCTCATCTGACTGTGATGCCCTGCCGAGCTCGATCGTCACCGTAACGTGTTTCGCTGGTTGCTGGCTCGGTGACGATTTCCGCGCTCAGACCGTCAACGTTACGCGAGTGGATTTGCGTGACAGGATCGTCACCATCACCTGTGACGCTGGTTGCGTGGTCGGGGAGTTATCGTCACGGGTATCTACGTCTCATCTGACTGTGATGCCCTGCCGAGCTCGATCGTCACCGTAACGTGTTTCGCTGGTTGCTGGCTCGGTGACGATTTCCGCGCTCAGACCGTCAACGTTACGAGTGGATTTGCGTGACAGGATCGTCACCATCACCTGTGACGCTGGTTGCGTGGTCGGGGAGTTATCGTCACAGGTAACTACGTCTCATCTGACTGTGATGCCAAGCCGAGCTCGATCGTCACCGTAACGCGTTTCGCTGGTTGCTTGCTCGGTGTATCACGGTGACGATTTCCACGCTCAGACCGTAAACGTTACGAGTGGATTTGCGTGACAGGATCGTCACCATCACCTGTGACGCTGGTTGCGTGGTCGGGGAGTTATCGTCACGGGTAACTACGTCTCATCTGACTGTGATGCCCTGCCGAGCTCGATCGTCACCGTAACGTGTTTCGCTGGTTGCTGGCTCGGTGACGATTTCCGCGCTCAGACCGTCAACGTTACGCGAGTGGATTTGCGTGACAGGATCGTCACCATCACCTGTGACGCTGGTTGCGTGGTCGGGGAGTTATCGTCACAGTTAACTACGTCTCATCTGACTGTGATGCCCTGCCGAGCTCGATCGTCACCGTAACGTGTTTCGCTGGTTGCTGGCTCGGTGACGATTTCCGCGCTCAGACCGTCAACGTTACGCGAGTGGATTTGCGTGACAGGATCGTCACCATCACCTGTGACGCTGGTTGCGTGGTCGGGGAGTTATCGTCACGGGTAACTACGTCTCATCTGACTGTGATGCCAAGCCGAGCTCGATCGTCACCGTAACGCGTTTCGCTGGTTGCTTGCTCGGTGTATCACGGTGACGATTTCCGCGCTCAGACCGTCAACGTTACGCGAGG
>NW_024474117.1:0-1000 GCF_017654505.1 Polyodon spathula | reverse complement strand
GGATTTGCGTGACAGGATCGTCACCATCACCTGTGACGCTTGCGTGGTCGGGGAGTTATCGTCACGGGTAACTACGTCTCATCTGACTGTGATGCCAAGCCGAGCTCGATCGTCACCGTAACGCGTTTCGCTGGTTGCTTGCTCGTTCACGGTGACGATTTCCGCGCTCAGACCTTAAACGTTACGAGTGGATTTGCGTGACAGGATCGTCACCATCACCTGTGACGCTGGTTGCGTGGTCGGGGAGTTATCGTCACGGGTAACTACGTCTCATCTGACTGTGATGCCAAGCCGAGCTCGATCGTCACCGTAACGCGTTTCGCTGGTTGCTTGCTCGGTGTATCACGGTGACGATTTCCGCGCTCAGACCGTAAACGTTACGAGTGGATTTGCGTGACAGGATCGTCACCATCACCTGTGACGCTGGTTGCGTGGTCGGGGAGTTATCGTCACGGGTAACTACGTCTCATCTGCCTGTGATGCGTTGCCGAGCTCGATCGTCACCGTAACGTGTTTCGCTGGTTGCTGGCTCGGTGACGATTTCCGCGCTCAGACCGTCAACGTTACGAGAGGATTTGCGTGACAGGATCGTCACCATCACCTGTGACGCTGGTTGCGTGGTCGGGGAGTTATCGTCACGGGTAACTACGTCTCATCTGACTGTGATGCCAAGCCGAGCTCGATCGTCACCGTAACGCGTTTCGCTGGTTGCTTGCTCGGTGTATCACGGTGACGATTTCCGCGCTCAGACCGTCAACGTTACGAGTGGATTTGCGTGACAGGATCGTCACCATCACCTGTGACGCTGGTTGCGTGGTCGGGGAGTTATCGTCACGGGTAACTACGTCTCATCTGCCTGTGATGCGTTGCCGAGCTCGATCGTCACCGTGACGCGTTTCGCTGGTTGCTTGCTCGTTGTATCACGGTGACGATTTCCGCGCTCAGACCGTAAACGTTACGAGTGGATTTGCGTGACAGGATCGTCACCATCACCTGTGAC
>NW_024474116.1:0-1000 GCF_017654505.1 Polyodon spathula | reverse complement strand
GCTGGTTGCGTGGTCGGGGAGTTATCGTCACGGGTAACTACGTCTCATCTGACTGTGATGCCAAGCCGAGCTCGATCGTCACCGTAACGTGTTTCGCTGGTTGCTGGCTCGGTGACGATTTCCGCGCTCAGACCGTCAACGTTACGCGAGGGGATTTGCGTGACAGGATCGTCACCATCACCTGTGACGCTGGTTGCGTGGTCGGGGAGTTATCGTCACGGGTAACTACGTCTCATCTGACTGTGATGCCAAGCCGAGCTCGATCGTCACCGTAACGTGTTTCGCTGGTTGCTTGCTCGGTGTATCACGGTGACGATTTCCGCGCTCAGACCGTAAACGTTACGAGTGGATTTGCGTGACAGGATCGTCACCATCACCTGTGACGCTGGTTGCGTGGTCGGGGAGTTATCGTCACGGGTAACTACGTCTCATCTGACTGTGATGCCAAGCCGAGCTCGATCGTCACCGTAACGTGTTTCGCTGGTTGCTGGCTCGGTGACGATTTCCGCGCTCAGACCGTCAACGTTACGCGAGTGGATTTGCGTGACAGGATCGTCACCATCACCTGTGACGCTGGTTGCGTGGTCGGGGAGTTATCGTCACGGGTAACTACGTCTCATCTGACTGTGATGCGTTGCCGAGCTCGATCGTCACCGTAACGCGTTTCGCTGGTTGCTTGCTCGGTGTATCACGGTGACGATTTCCGCGCTCAGACCGTAAACGTTACGAGTGGATTTGCGTGACAGGATCGTCACCATCACCTGTGACGCTGGTTGCGTGGTCGGGGAGTTATCGTCACGGGTAACTACGTCTCATCTGCCTGTGATGCCCTGCCGAGCTCGATCGTCACCGTAACGTGTTTCGCTGGTTGCTGGCTCGGTGACGATTTCCGCGCTCAGACCGTCAACGTTACGAGTGGATTTGCGTGACAGGATCGTCACCATCACCTGTGACGCTGGTTGCGTGGTCGGGGAGTTATCGTCACGGGTAACTACGTCTC
>NW_024474115.1:0-12550 GCF_017654505.1 Polyodon spathula | reverse complement strand
ATCTGACTGTGATGCCAAGCCGAGCTCGATCGTCACCGTAACGCGTTTCGCTGGTTGCTTGCTCGGTGTATCACGGTGACGATTTCCGCGCTCAGACCGTAAACGTTACGAGTGGATTTGCGTGACAGGATCGTCACCATCACCTGTGACGCTGGTTGCGTGGTCGGGGAGTTATCGTCACGGGTAACTACGTCTCATCTGCCTGTGATGCGTTGCCGAGCTCGATCGTCACCGTGACGTGTTTCGCTGGTTGCTGGCTAGGTGACGATTTCCGCGCTCAGACCGTCAACGTTACGAGTGGATTTGCGTGACAGGATCGTCACCATCACCTGTGACGCTGGTTGCGTGGTCGGGGAGTTATCGTCACGGGTAACTACGTCTCATCTGACTGTGATGCCAAGCCGAGCTCGATCGTCACCGTAACGCGTTTCGCTGGTTGCTTGCTCGGTGTATCAAGGTGACGATTTCCGCGCTCAGACCGTAAACGTTACGAGTGGATTTGCGTGACAGGATCGTCACCATCACCTGTGACGCTGGTTGCGTGGTCGGGGAGTTATCGTCACGGGTAACTACGTCTCATCTGCCTGTGATGCTTTGCCGAGCTCGATCGTCACCGTGACGTGTTTCGCTGGTTGCTGGCTAGGTGACGATTTCCGCGCTCAGACCGTCAACGTTACGCGAGGGGATTTGCGTGACAGGATCGTCACCATCACCTGTGACGCTGGTTGCGTGGTCGGGGAGTTATCGTCACGGGTAACTACGTCTCATCTGCCTGTGATGCCAAGCCGAGCTCGATCGTCACCGTAACGCGTTTCGCTGGTTGCTTGCTCGGTGTATCACGGTGACGATTTCCGCGCTCAGACCGTCAACGTTACGAGTGGATTTGCGTGACAGGATCGTCACCATCACCTGTGACGCTGGTTGCGTGGTCGGGGAGTTATCGTCACGGGTAACTACGTCTCATCTGCCTGTGATGCCAAGCCGAGCTCGATCGTCACCGTAACGTGTCCAGAATCTCATCAAGCAGCTTCTTGAAGGATCCCAGGGTGTCAGCTTCAACAACATTACTGGGGAGTTGATTCCAGACCCTCACAATTCTCTGTGTAAAAAAGTGTCTCCTATTTTCTGTTCTGAATGCCCTTTTTTCTAAACTCCATTTGTGACCCCTGGTCCTTGTTTCTTTTTTCAGGCTGAAAAAGTCCCTTGGGTCGACACTGTCAATACCTTTTAGAATTTTGAATGCTTGAATTAGGTCGCCACGTAGTCTTCTTTGTTCAAGACTGAACAGATTCAATTCTTTTAGCCTGTCTGCATATGACATGCCTTTTAAGCCCGGAATAATTCTGGTCGCTCTTCTTTGCACTCTTTCTAGAGCAGCAATATCTTTTTTATAGCGAGGTGACCAGAACTGAACACAATATTCAAGATGAGGTCTTACTAGTGCATTGTACAGTTTTAACATTACTTCCCTTGATTTAAATTCAACACTTTTCACAATGTATCCGAGCATCTTGTTAGCCTTTTTTATAGCTTCCCCACATTGTCTAGATGAAGACATTTCTGAGTCAACAAAAACTCCTAGGTCTTTTTCATAGATTCCTTCTCCAATTTCAGTATCTCCCATATGATATTTATAATGTACATTTTTATTTCCTGCGTGCAGTACCTTACACTTTTCTCTATTAAATGTCATTTGCCATGTGTCTGCCCAGTTCTGAATCTTGTCTAGATCATTTTGAATGACCTTTGCTGCTGCAACAGTGTTTGCCACTCCTCCTACTTTTGTGTCGTCTGCAAATTTAACAAGTTTGCTTACTATACCAGAATCTAAATCATTAATGTAGATTAGGAATAGCAGAGGACCTAATACTGATCCCTGTGGTACACCGCTGGTTACCACACTCCATTCTGAGGTTTTTCCTCTAATCAGTACTTTCTGTTTTCTACATGTTAACCACTCCCTAATCCATGTACATGTGTTTCCTTGAATCCCAACTGCGTTCAGTTTGAGAATTAATCTTTTGTGCGGGACTTTGTCAAAAGCTTTCTGGAAATCTAAATAAACCATGTCATATGCTTTGCAATTATCCATTATCGATGTTGCATCCTCAAAAAAATCAAGCAAGTTAGTTAGGCACGATCTCCCTTTCCTAAAACCATGTTGACTGTCTCCCAGTACCCTGTTACCATATAGGTAATTTTCCATTTTGGATCTTATTATAGTTTCCATAAGTTTGCATATAATAGAAGTCAGGCTTACTGGTCTGTAGTTACCTGGTTCAGTTTTGTTTCCCTTTTTGTGGATCGGTATTACGTTTGCAATTTTCCAGTCTGTCGGTACCACCCCTGTGTCAAGAGACTGCTGCATGATCTTGGTTAGCGGTTTGTAAATTACTTCTTTCATTTCTTTGAGTACTACTGGGAGGATCTCATCCGGCCCAGGGGATTTGTTTATTTTAAGAGCTCCTAGTCCCTTTAACACTTCTGCCTCAGTTATGCTAAAGTTATTTAAAACTGGATAGGAACTGGATGACATGTGGGGCATGTTGTCAGTATCTTCCTTTGTAAAAACTTGTGAAAAGTAATCATTTAACATATTTGCTATTTTTTTTTCTTCCTCTACGATTTTGCCATTTGTATCTCTTAAACATTTAATCTCCTCTTTGAATGTTCTCTTGCTGTTGTAATATTGGAAAAACATTTTGGAATTGGTTTTAGCTCCCTTAGCAATGTTCATTTCTATTTCTCTCTTGGCCTTTCTAACTTCCTTTTTGACTTGCGTTTGCAGTTCTGTGTACTCTTTCTGCGTACTTTCTTTTTGGTCCTTTTTTAATGCTCTGTAAAGTGCCTTTTTTCGCTGAATATTTTTTTTAATTGATCTATTAAACCATTTTGGCAATTTAGTTTTACATTTAGATTTGTCTACTTTAGGGATATAATTGTTTTGCGCCTCTAGTACTACATTTTTGAAGAACAACCATCCTTCTTCTGTGGGTGTTTTCTCTATTTTACTCCAATCTACTTCTGTTAGTCTCTGTTTCATACCTTCATAGTTTGCTTTTCTAAAATTGTAAACCTTAGCTTTAGTCTTTACTTTTGGGGATTTAAAAAACACTTCAAATGAGACCATGTTGTGGTCTGAGTTTGCCAGTGGTTCTCTGACCTCTGTTTTAGTTATTCTATCTTCGTTATTTGAAAAGACTAAATCAAGGCATGCCTCCCCTCTAGTGGGTGCCTTCACAAATTGTGTTAGGAAGCAGTCATTTGTCATTTCCACCATTTCTATTTCATCCTTCGCGCTACCCACCGGGTTTTCCCATTTTATTTGGGGGAAGTTGAAATCCCCCATTAGTATGGCTTCTCCTTTGCTACACACATTTCTAATGTCATTGTATAACAGATTATTTTGCTCACCGTCTGAATCTGGCGGTCTATAGCATGCTCCTATTATTATGCCTTTTGAATTTTTGTCTGTTATTCTGACCCATATTGATTCGGTTTTATTTTCTTTGTCCAGGTTTAACACCTGGGCTTCAAGACTGTTTCTTATGTATAGCGCTACCCCTCCTCCTCTTCTGTCCTGCCTGTCTTTCCTATACAATGTATACCCACAAATATTATATTCGTCCCCATCACTCTCAGACAACCACGTTTCTGTAACACCTATCACATCATAGTTACCTGTTAGTGCAGTAGCTTCAAGTTCTAGAATTTTGTTTCTGATACTTCTAGCATTTAGATAAATACATTTAATGGTTGTCTTACCTGAGTTGTTGTTCTTGTTTTGATGCGGTCTCCCTTCTGTTTTTTTGTTGATTTCTCCCCCCTTCCTTTCTAGTTTAAATGCTTCCGAACCTGCTCGAGGATCTTTTCTCCAAGTAGACTGGTTCCCTTGTTATTTAAATGCAGTCCATCCCGTCTATACAGATAGTCCTCGTTGTAGAATGTGGTCCAATGATCAAGATAGGTGAAGCCTTCCCGTGTGCACCACGTCTTCAGCCATGCGTTTTGATTAATTATTTCCAGCTGTCCATATGGTCCTTTGCAAGGTGCGGGTAGTATACCAGAAAATACCACAGTTTTGGTTTTCTCTTTTAATTTCCTTCCTAGCTCTCTGAATTTGTTTTGCAGGGATTTTGGTCTGTCTCTTCCAATGTTGTTTGTACCGATGTGGACGACTACTACCGGGTCGTCTCCTGTTCGTTCTAGGAGCCTGTCCACGTTTTCAGTGATGTGCTTGACCGAGGCTCCCGGAAGGCAGCACACTGTTGTAGTAAGGGGGTCCAAATTGCGAATTGAACTTGCTTTGTTTCTCAATATGGAGTCCCCAACAATCATGACCTCCCTTCTTTTTGCTGTCTGGTCACCACTGTCAGTAGGGTCCTGGATGTTGTTCCTTTCGTTCTCTTGTTGTTGATTCTGCTCATCAAAATTCTGAAGTGACTCAAATTTGTTGGTTGTTTTGATTTCTGGTGGTTGTGTTTGACGAAGTTTCTTTTTTCCCTGCTTCTGCCTACCTGAACCCAGCTGTTCTGACCTTCTATCTCCCTGGTGGCTTTCAGTCTGTTAGGGGTGATGCAGACTTCCATGAATTGTGGGTGTGCCAGCTCCTCAAGATCTTGTTGCTGTCTCACTTCTTCCAGCTCCATTTCTAGCATGCTTACTAGTTTATGCAAATCCTGGATCGCGCGGCACTTTACGCACACTTGGTTTAGCTCCGCTGGGTTTTCTCGGATTTCCCACATCAAGCAGGTGTCACAGATTACTGGCTTGAAGACCATGTTGAGGGTTTTTTTTTTTTTTTTAAGTTTAGTTTCTTCTGCAGCTGTCAACCTGCTTTCAAACTGCTTCTAAACTGCTCTGTACTTTTCCACGCCTGTACTTCTCCCACTCGCTGTCGCTGGGAAGACTGCCTCGTTTAACTGCGTTGTTCTGCTGTGCTGTTGGCTCCTCCCCTCGCCCGTGTCTCAAAACGGCGCTGAATTTGAATCATCTGCTCCGAGTTTCAGCTTGTTTGTTTGTTATCAGAAAAACACACGCGGCTGTTTGACTTTGAGCTGCTGCTGTGTTTCCCCAATGTCCTCTGTTTTCTGATTAAAGCAATTCAAGATGCAATTTCTCCTTACTGCTTCGAAACTGCTCTGTACTTTTCCACGCCTGTACTTCTCCCAATCGATGTCGCTTCCTCTCGCTGATGTTACGCCAGCGACACGAAGGGTAGTGAGGTAGGTGAGGGTTAACCTGATAACTTTGACGTCCATGACATAACAGAGTCGTTTCAGTAAGATGTAATGTCACGTGAATATTCCTAAAGACAGTATATTCCAATAATGAACATAATAAAATGGAGATATATACAGTTGTGTAGAGCATTTGATGGCTTGTAGCAGATTGCAAGGTGAAAATAAGGGTTATTTTGCCAATATACGGGAACTGTCTTCCATGATTTATGTATTCTTGGTAGCAGATAGAAGACCACAGGCGCAACTACATTAAATGTCTTTGGCTGTTGTTTTGAATGTTCTGCAAGTGTAACTTCAAATAGCTGTAGGCTAGTGTTCCATGCATATATCTGAACAACCTCTATACTAATAGCACAATCAACATATAGTGGTGTCAAAGGTCATTGTAGCTGTCACAGAATTTAGGTCAAAGATATGTCCTTTAAAATATATGGGACTGCATGTTTGGAGAAGTTTTCTTATTGTTAAGCCTTATTAAAATGACTATATAAAAACTGACAATTTGAGCAGCAGACATTATATTAGAAGGTTCAATTAGGTTAATAAGAGTTTAGTAAGGTCACGTCACACTTTCAGTAATTACACGTTTTATAGTTTACAATAAATTACATCCATTATCACGTTGCATGCCCTTTCACTGGGATATAAATGAAGATAAATTTCAACACATCTTAAAAAGGGAACGTGAAAATTCCATGCTCAACTCTAGCAAGAACCAATTTAGAATCCTATAATTGTATTGGTCATACTGTACACGTGTCAAAGCTGTTTCTCATTAGTTTAATTACTGTGATTCTTCAGGATTTGAAATCACACACATGTTTGCATTTCTCTCAACATAAGGAACTAATGTATAGAAATCAATTAGATTTCCTTCAACTTTTTCATTAGCTGTTGCGTATACTGCATATAGCTTCTCTCTGAAAGAAAATGTTCATGAGGTCACAGATTCTATTTTCAGGAAGGGCTGGTACAGGTAATGTGTTCTAGGGATTTATCCCTCTTTGTACAAATTCATTAGATTCATAAACAATATGCCTTTGAAGATTGGATTGTAGATTGCCAATGGAACTGGCAGCAGCCCTAGTTTGATACTGGAACAAAATGAGGTTGAGGGCGTTATGCACAAAACTATATAATGAAACTGTTCTGGACTTCTTTTAGCAACAGCTAAATGAGCGAAAGCTTTCTGCACAGGGACCAGAGTTTCACTGATTTTGTTTGTTTTCATGGTATAGAGAGAAACCTGGCATTAGTCAGCACTGTCTTGATTACCTCCAGTATTTTGGTTTACTTCCACTATGTAACACAATTTTTGTTCCTGGGTAGATAACTGTTATTTACTAATTGCTTATCCCTCAAAAGTATAAAAAATGGGATATCACACGACTTTGCTTTTGTGACAGGACAGTGATATTTCTAAATATCACTATTTCCATTGGGAAAAACGGGCAAATGTGTGTCTTTTCGTTCACAGTAAAGTCAAGAAAAAAAACAACATATTAATCCACATGAGCATGTATTTATATAAGTAATACAAACCAATGATACAAAAGATTTAGAGTAAGTAGTTATTCGCGTCTTACGTTATACTGTAAAATATCTGAAGAGCCATGGGGGGAGAGTTGAACAGAGGGTATAGAAGGACTATGGAAATTGATTTTTAACTGGCAGGCTACTGACCCTAATAAAAGAGACAGGTGGGTGAAACATACACCTTCTTTATGGAGCATGTGAATTGCTACAGTATTATGGGGTAATGTGTAATATTTTTCTACATATGTATTTTCTACAGAAACTAAAGTGTTAGTTCATAAATTAATATGTTATTTGTTAACTTCAGTGTTTTGTTTTTTTTTTAAATCCAATGTTGGTTTGCAAAATTTAGAATGACTAATTCAGTGGTTATGCTTTGATGTGCAAAATTATGAACAGAGCGATAGTTTGTGCAGTTTAAAATTGTATATTTCCTGATGATGAACTGTAAACAAATAATGCTCTCATAACACACCACTATAAAAGTACAATATAATTAACTGTAATAGCTGTGTTCTATATGAGACTAGATGGGGATCTGCAGGTAATAGCTTTAAGTTTCTCCTGGAATGTGTATTTTGAAACGGGAATTCTAAACAATAATTGCTTGATGGCATTTTTACTGTTTCCTGTCTAGGCTGTATTCAATCTTCAATGGAACACATGAGTAACCTAAACCTGCAACTGGCATGCTTTGAAAAAAAGGTATGCCCATCAGTCTGTTTCGTGTCCTTCTGGGGTATCATTGAATACCAGTGTATTGTATATTGTTTGCAGTACAAAAATGTTAAACAGGATATCCAGGCCTGTATCAACATTAGTTTTGGTCGTGATCTATTTCTCCTCTTTCTGAGAAGTCATGCAGCACCGGCTCAAACAGACTTTATCATGCCTCCCAGATCTTGTCTCACTGCACTGTCTCAGTACTTTTCCATCGACAAGTCACACTGACTCATGTCTGCAGATTTCAATCTGTGCATGTGAATTACTACCAAGTAAATTACAACAGTGCTCCTTCAAGTGTATATCTACGATACTGTATATGGATTCACATTTTTTCTGTAAACAACTGTATACTGTATTACACCAAATTACATTCCACACTACATTTCATATATAAAGTTCAAATTTTACTGTATAATATGTCCTTAATAAACTCATGGATGCTGAACTTTTGTGTTAAAAGCATAACTAGCTCTGTAGTCTTTTGTCTCATGTTGCTATATAACATAATGCTTCATCCAAAAGACTCCTAACATATTTTCAGCTCATCTTTCTGATACTAAGGCTATATACCTAAAGCACTGGCAACATATAGGGCCTGTAGTTTGTAAAATTATAACTGACAAAAAAGAAATACTATTTTGGCTGGGCAATGGCCGTGAGGCATTTGAAATGGATGTCTATAGAGATGGGTGCAGAAGCCTCTCTGTTAGTGCCAGGTTAAACTGCTGCCAAGCTTCGAAGTCTTCTTTCCTTTGATCTTGTTAGAGAAGCAGGGCTCTCTGTTATTGCAGGTTCTTGTGACTCCACCTACTTGTGGCCTAAAGAAAGAGCTTGTTGTCTTCATTGTGCATTTCAGCATCTTTCTTTCTCAACCTGGGATTCACAAGCAGCTCTCCTCCTCACACGATTCTCACTACATATTTTGTGCATTAAATACATACCTAATAGTTCAATGAAAAGGTTAAAAAAAAATAAAAAAAATAACTCTAGTGGATATCTGACACTTCTCACAGCAACTGTAAATCAACATTTGGCTTGGCTTATAGTTGTCTAAAGAAATCTAAGTGACACAGTTTTTTAAAACAGTTCACAAATGGTTTTGTTGGGCTAGGTTTCCTGTTTCTCTTAACTGCTGCCAATCAAAATCCAGTGCTACAGATCATGCTGCAATATTGATATCATATCTGTACAACCTCATCCTGACCTTTCCCTTGGGGTAATCAATAGGTATCTCTATATTTGTCTTAGGAAAGTACAATATTAATATTATATTTAACAATATTTTTAAAGGTTCTGTCTAAATCCTTTAGTCGGTAAGTGCAGTCATCATAAATTAAAACAGTTCTACTTATCGATAATCGGCAAAAATAATAAATGTGACAGGACAGTGGCAAATGTTTTTTTTAGCACGTAAATTTTGCCCAGGGCCAAGCTTCTATCTCATAAACAAGCCACCCTTCCGGTAAATTGAAACACAATGGAAGAAAAGGAATGCCAAGAACCTTCTTGGTATATATTCATGTGCTGAAAGCACAATTTGTGATTAATATCAGTGCATGTTGATTGTGCATCATTACCATATGCATTTAGGCAGTTTGGCTAATTGATTGAATGATGGCGGAGGGTCATTGTCTGACTGGCTGGGGTAAATGCAATAAACAAAAATATAGTTCAGGTCTCTAGACCAGTTTTCTAGTGTTATTTATGACTGGCTTACACATGGGAGCCACTGAGTAAAGTAACTGCTTTCACAAAATCTGATTTTACAGAGTTTAGCTTGTGATCCATAGGAACTTGGCTATTTGCTCATGCAAAGACATTTTTGGATCGATCAAAGAAATAGTCTGGAAGGGGAAAAAAAGCTGAGGAACACTTTTTCCCCATTTCATGTTTTTTCAAACTCTTATCTTCCAGATCATTTTCTTTATTCAAGTCCAAATAACTGTATGTATATCAGTCAAATAGAATTGCATCAACATAATTAATTTCTTCCCTGTTCTGCTTGAAAAACAGACAAATCTGTCTACACATATCAATGCTACTTTCTGATTATTGGGTGTGTATGGCAGCCATTTAATCTGGAAACTTAACTTTACAATATTAAAATATTTGCATTATAAATGTGTCTAAAGCTATCTAATTCTCCTGGGTCCAGTCACCAAAAATAGTTTTTAAGCTGACCTAACCAATAACATGGCATCATAAAAAGACTTTCCTTTTCTTGCTAGAAAGTGTATACAAGTAAGAAGATACAAAAATTTACTGTACGTTTGGATTTTATTTTGGTACATCAGTATGACATAATACGTTCATTTGGTGAACATGTTCATGGTGTACCGCTCATTGTAAATCTCTAAAAGTAAACAATAACAGGTTATTTTATTCTCCCTAAAATGATAATCAGTTCAATAACAACTGTCCAGTTGGACAGCCACATTTTTTTTTAATATTTTTTTTTTTTTTTTCGATTTCAAGTAAAAGTGTAAATAGAATTGTATACAAATCCTGAATATCATAGCAACAGCTGTTTCAATAGTTGTTTTTCCTAAAAAAAAAAAAAGCTGGTGTGCAAAAAATGACCTGATCGTCACAAAAAATAATCTGACAGTCCCAAGAAATAAATCAGTAGTAAGAAAAAATAAATGACAATAGCAACATGCATGTACAGTAACAGTAATCTCCAAGAACATCCACAATTCAGTAGAAACATAAGAACAAGAATCTTGATAAAAATAATTTCTAAATTGATAGTGTCAAAGTAGGTTGAAAATACCTTTGATTTTTTTTTTTTTAAAATCACACTGTTTTTTACATTTATTTGAGGACACCTTTATTAGTCAGCTAAATAATCATATCTTCAGCAATTTCCCTTTGTTACATTTCAGAATCCTTTGGTAGCATTTTTATTTCACTGTTTCATGTCAGAATGCATTCACAAATATGTGAGGGTCTTCTTTGGTTTCCACTATTTTACCACTTACAAATAAAAAAAAAAACAAACAAACAGTTTATGGGTCAATAAAAGATATAGCAATGTATCGTGTCCCATTTGTAGTTGGTAGTCCTTCGTGTAAGTGAGTCAGTCTTCCTGGGTGCATGAAACTCCATCCTTTTCTTGGAGATTCAAGAGAGCAGTTGTATCTATGAACAGCCACCCCCTTAAAAAAAAGATTGTGATTTTAAAAAGATTGCAGTTTTTTGTCCGCTCTATATGTCTGCTAACTGATGAAAATTGCAATTTCCTCATTGTATCCTCCACAACATATGCATATAATTAGCTAAACCTTAAAGCATATATCTATATATATATAGTATATATAATTATTATCTCTATATATATATATTATCTATATATAGAGTGTACACAAATACACATATCCTTTTAATTCACAAACCCTCAGTTACACACAGTAACAAACATTTAAATCAATGCAACAATACTATGTACCCTCAGTCTCCCACTAAAATGCCCACAAAACTAATTTCGCTTTTTCCAATAGCCATATAGGAAACCAAAATGTATTATAACAAGAGTCATCGCCATTCTTCTGGGTAATGTTGTTTAGAAACCAATCTTTTTTTTTTTCAAGAACAATTTAAGGTACACAGTATAATGTACTGTATGTAGGTAGGTAAAGCCAAGAACTGGGGAAAAGACGACTCCTTACATTTCAGCCCCAATCCTGCTACAAGAAAAAAATACAAAAGAAAAAAAATTGAAACCAAGTACAAGTACAGTATATAGCCTACAAATGTACTGAATTTGTTTTATAATTTTAGACAATCATATTAGTGTTCCTTAATGAATTGTTTACAAATGGGTGAACATGAAAAATAACTGGTCTTGTTCATCATAGGGATTTAATAGGGAATTATTCTTTAAATGAGGCAATGTTGCTGTACAGCAGCTGTTTCTAATGACATAATACAGAGCTGTACAACATGTAAAGATAAAGCACAGTGCTTAAAAAAATACTGTTTTAAAAACCACAACATGGTTGTAGTCTTCCGTAGTTGGTGTTGATAAAGTTAGCCGTGAAACTATATGTTTTAATATTCCACCGGGTGGTAATAAAAATAATAAAAAAAATTCAGATGTCATCAAATTGACAGAAAAATGTAAAGGAAAATAACTATATTTACTCATGAACCCACACTAGCAAATGCACTGTTAAACAATGAAAGGTTTTCACGGTCTTAGGTTAAGTTTTTGCACAGTTACTTAATCACAAGTAGATAATCACGACTTTTAGTGACAAACTCACCTCAAAATCTGTCCCTTTACTGTTAAGAGCGATGTTGATCGTAAATGTGGAGGAATCATGATGTGGTCTCAATGATGCCTGTCCGTCAGGAGTGTACTTAACAACGAAATTCAGCAATGCATAGCCCTTAATCAAAACCAAAGGAAAAACATACCTTATGGAAACTCAAACCAGTTACACTCTTGTCAGTTAGGAAACCATTACATTTATAAAAATAATGGCTTTTTAAAATAAATACTCAGCTGTGCGTGTGTGTGTTGTTTAATAAAACAAAACAGCCTATAAAGGTCTAGATAGGATTTTTCAGTAAGATATTCAAGACTAACACAATAAGCTTTACAATCGACAAATTGAGTTTTATTTTATTTAATGACTAATGCAGCAAATGTACCTATTGCCAAACTGTCAATTGACAGGTAATCGTTATTTTTTTTTTTTGCATTTAAGGCTACTTTGTAGAATATACTGAAAATTTGTGATGAACCTGTTTGCATTACTTTCAAGTCAATTCGTTCCAATGCAATATACGCTGATAATTATAGTAAGTCAGTCTTAGACGACAATACTTAGTCTGGCCCCCCTAGGTTGGCTATGTTAGGAGAAAGCCAAACACATTTGAAATTAAACTAATCTATGCATTAAAAACCATGCAGCTATTTTCTGCCAGTCACATGCACATGGATTACTTGTCTTGATAGACCATAGTAATATGTTAATGAGTAAGTTAAATTCAAAATCACTTGCATGTAGTGTTTTCAATTAATCATGTTAATAATGTTA
>NW_024474114.1:0-8450 GCF_017654505.1 Polyodon spathula | reverse complement strand
AACCCCCCCCCAAAAAAAAACCCAAAAAAACAAAACAGCCCGTGCAGTGTCGCCTGCCCCACAGTGTTGTGTTATGTGTTGTATGTGGTGTGTTAATGCTGGCGTATATGTACTGGTGCACGGGATATAAATGAGTCTCTGTAACACAAGTGATTTAAAATATATAGTTGTACTTAGGCATAGGGATGGCACAATCACTTCACGTGCAGATAACGTACGTAATAGTATGTGAGCACGGGATTGCACAAATTAGTTCAAATGCCGAGATTCAAGTGAATGATTAAATCAGTAATTGAATCTCGGCACAGTTGTATATATAGAGACACAAAGCACTCCCTCGGGGTTGTGTGTTGGAGAGTGGAGAACAGGTGTGGAAAAGGAGAATTAAAACGTATGAGAAAAATAATTGCTGTTGTAAATGTGCTGGAAGCACCTAGTCCGGACTGTTTTTCGGTTTGTTTGGTTGTCTACTTATTTTGGCCCAAAGTCCTGGGTTCTGTTTTGTTAATATTTTATTTTCCATAGTGTTTAATATATTTTTTTTTTTTTTATTTTAGTTTTTAATTGTTTTTTTATTTTTTTTTTTTCTTTTATTTTTTTTTTTTTATTTATTTATTTTTTTTTTTTTTTTTGTTTTTTTTTTATATTTTTTTTTTTTTTTTTTTTTTCTTTTTTTTTTTTTTTTTTTTTTATTTTTTTATTTTTTTTGTTTGTTTTTTTATTTTTTTTTTTTTTTTCTATTTTTTGTTTTTTTTTTTTTTTTTTTCTTTTTTATTTTTTTTTATTTTTTTTTTTTTTTTTATGTTTTTCATTTTTTTTATTTATTTTTTTTTTTTTTTTTTTTTTATATCTTAATTTTTTTTTTGTTTTTTTTTCTTTTAATTATTTTTTTAATTTTTTTTTGTATTTTTTTTTTTTTTTTTTTTTTTAATTTTTTTTATTTTATTTATTCTTTGTTTTTTTTTTTTTTTTTTTTTTTTTTTATTTTTTTTTTTTTTAATTGATCTTTTTTTTTTTTTTTTCTTTTTTTTTTTTTTTAATTTTAATTTCTTTTTTTTTTTTTGTTTTTTTTTTTAATTTTCTTTTTTTGTTTTTTTTAAATTTTTTATTTTTTTTTTTTATTCTTTTTTTTTAAAAAGTGACTCCGTCAGCACCGTCTCAGTTTCGCCCCCAGTTGCTGTGTAGTTTGGTTTCATTTCTTGGCCTGACGTCACCACTACAGCCAGACTGTTCACACAGCCTGACAAAAGCTTCACAGACACTATATAGAAAGTGTTCACATGAAGGGATAGAACATGTTGTAAAAATAAATTCTCACACCATTTACTGTTATTGCACTGCCAATCAGTCATTAAGCTAAGGGTTGAAATAATGCCTGTGCCATTATTTTTTTCCTTCCCAATAATGACGAGAAATATTCCATGAACCCCTGTTTTAGAGTACACTTACAAGCTTACCTTTGTGTAATAGCCAGAAAAAACTTTGAGCGTTACTGGAGAAATATACTCTCTGATGAAATGCAGCCACTCCTTTTCATAATCAACTTGCGTCATGTGAATATCATCTGTGGGAACATTTTCATAACCACCAGAAATGCGCTTATCCTATAAAAATAACACAAAAATTACAATACGCTACGGAGGCGAAAATAATGTGTACATTAATGCTAATTTAGAGATTGCTGTCAAGTTTGATTGATGTATTTTAATATACCCTTTCATAATTCTCAAATCATGTAAAAAGAAAAAAACAACAAATGATCTATTTTTTTTATACTATGTTGAATTCTCTTTGCTGCATTTTAGGCAGTGTAATTCTGTACAGTACACTGCTTGGTATGATGTGCTTGCCTCTTTTACATTCACAAGAACGGTATGTGTTTACCAAGACCCACTCACATACTCAATAATAATGGAAACACATAGGGTATAAGTATCTGATACAGACACAGACATGAATTACTCTTACCATATACTTTCCACCAGACCAGCTTCCATAGTGTTCCATTTCCCCTATCAATTCATCACATGCTTTCTCGGAAAATATGGGGAACCAGAATACATCTGGACAGGGCTACAATGGATGATAAAGATTTCACATTTACCCGATTTACATGCTTTATCAAAAGTATGTATGAACACAACAGTTAAAACAATGTTAGATGATTGAACATCTGGTTAATCTCTAAATATAGCTGTATAAAAATGAACGCTAGTGATGCATAAAAGTGGGTAAAGTGATAAAATGCTTAAAAAAAAAAGCAAGTTACTATCACTCATTCTAAAACCAGTTTGTATTCACTGTGATGATACTCACCTGCTCTGCCAGATTCTGGGTAAATATTTTTGAATAGTTTTGGTGAATGTATTTTTCCTTCCAATCCTGTAATGAGATATTTAAAGATAAATCACCTTTTTTGGCGTCTGCACCAATAATGGAAAACACCATGCGGCTAGGCTCCAACCGTCGACTGACTTCAAAAGGCCCTTCAGTAATCACTGCATTTCATTGCAGAGGCACATTCAGATATACATTTGAAAACAGAACGTTACTGTCATTCACATGTTATTTTGTCGCTACCACTTGAGCTGTGTCGAGTGAGGCGATTGTTTTTAATAATTTTGATGCTGTTAAATGTTTACGATATGTTTGTTTGTTAGTAATGTCTGAAAACATGCACCACACTGGTACCCCCAAAACACCTATGGAAACATAATGTTTACATATATATTTTTTAAAATTGTATTTAATGGTATTGTCGTACCTTAAATACATTAAAAAAAAAAAAAAAAAAACGGTCCAAGAATCATTTGCACACGAATGAAAAATAAAGTTTGTGTTGAGTCCTGACGTGACTGACAAGGCCCAGTTGTTGTTTTTATAATGATAATAATATCTTTATTTTTATATAGAGCCTTTCAGTCGACCACCATTACAAAGTGCTTTACATAGCTGGCTGTGAACTGCTTCTACGAAACACTTTTTCAGAGAGAACTTCACAAATTGCTTTCACCTTCTATGTAAATAAAAGTCCCTCTCAATCACAGCCATTGTTGAAGCTCATTTATATGACTCTACCAGTGATTGGCTTGATTCATGTTTAAAAAAACAAAACTTTGCAACAATTGATAATTAGATTATGAACAGGGTAGTGAGCTCCAGACATAACAGTTGTTTCTCGAGGTCTTAGTCTTACAGTTATAATGATATCAAATTAGTGTGGATATCTCTAGGTACATATTCTGTAGGAATATATTAGCCACAATAAAATCAGGAATGATATTCAGCCTCACAAAGGCTCTACAGGGCACACATAAGTGCACAGGCATGTTTTTCCATTGACACTTACCAGTGGATTTTCAAAAATCTGCCACAAGTCATTGTTGAAGTGAGATGTATTGTAATTTGCAGTTGAAATTAGTCTTCCAAATTCATGCCGATTTGTAATGTACATGAAAACTCCCTATAGTTAATTAGAAAGTCAAGTTAGTCTTGCTGGAAATGGGAATGTAAAACATTATGCAGAACTGAATCATTCCTGAAAAAGCACAGCTGGCTGTCTTCCAATAATATTTCTGAACTTGCTGTAAGAACAACAAAATAAGACAAATAACGGACCCAACCAAAGAGGGAAATACAGAATAACAATGAAACTCAAGAAAACCCTGTAAAACACAACCGTTAACCCCACACAGGAGTGCTCACCAAGGAAAGACTAAAAGAAAAAGAAGGAACTCGGCAAACACGAGCCTCGCCTGTTTACCAAAAACATCGCCTCTTGCAAACAATGTATTAGAGGTCCCGCCTGCCCTGTGACCAAAAGTTTAACGGCCGCGGTATTTTGACCGTGCGAAGGTAGCGTAATCACTTGTCTTTTAAATGAAGACCTGTATGAATGGCATAACGAGGGCTCGACTGTCTCCTTTTTCCAGTCAGTGAAATTGACCTGCTCGTGCAGAGGCGAGCATAACCACATAAGACGAGAAGACCCTATGGAGCTTAAAACACAAGATCAACTATGCTATCAAGCCAACACACCAACAGGAATAACAGCTATAAGCATAATAGTACCTCTGATCCTAATGTTTTCGGTTGGGGCGACCACGGAGGACAAAAAAGCCTCCATGTCGACGGGGGCACTGCCCCTAAAACCTAGGGCGACAGCCCAAAGCAACAGAATATCTGACGAACAATGATCCAGGCCCAGCCTGATCAACGAACCAAGTTACCCTAGGGATAACAGCGCAATCCTTTCTAAGAGTCCATATCGACGAAAGGGTTTACGACCTCGATGTTGGATCAGGACATCCTAATGGTGCAGCCGCTATTAAGGGTTCGTTTGTTCAACGATTAAAGTCCTACGTGATCTGAGTTCAGACCGGAGTAATCCAGGTCAGTTTCTATCTATGCAGTGACCCTTCCTAGTACGAAAGGACCGGAAGGCTGGGGCCAATACTACAAGCACGCCCCACCCCAACCTAATGAAAACAACTAAAATAGGTAAAGGGGCACAAACCTTTCCCCTAAAACAGGGCAAGCTAAGATGGCAGAGCTTGGTAATTGCAAAAGGCCTAAGCCCTTTCCAACAGAGGTTCAAATCCTCTTCTTAGCTATGACCTCTCACCTGCTAACCTACCTAATCAATCCATTAGCATACATCATCCCCATCCTACTAGCAGTAGCATTCCTAACCCTTATTGAACGAAAAGTACTAGGCTACATACAACTACGAAAAGGCCCCAACATCGTTGGACCCTACGGCTTACTACAACCCATTGCTGACGGTATCAAGCTATTCATTAAAGAACCTGTCCGCCCTACCACAGCCTCCCCACTTCTATTCTTAGCAACTCCAATTCTAGCACTAACCTTAGCCCTCACCCTCTGAATACCCCTACCCATGCCCTACTCAATTGCAGACCTCAACCTAGGCATCCTATTTATCCTAGCCCTCTCCAGTCTAGCAGTCTACTCAATCCTGGGATCCGGCTGAGCCTCCAACTCAAAATACGCCCTCATCGGGGCACTCCGAGCAGTAGCACAAACAATCTCCTACGAAGTAAGCCTAGGCCTAATTCTCCTATGCATGATTATCTTCACCGGCAATTTTACCCTTCACACCTTTAACACCGCACAAGAAGCAATCTGACTACTCGCCCCAGGCTGACCCCTCGCAGCAATATGGTATATTTCCACCCTTGCAGAAACAAACCGAGCCCCATTTGACCTCACAGAAGGGGAATCAGAACTAGTCTCTGGCTTCAACGTAGAATATGCAGGAGGACCATTCGCCCTATTCTTCCTAGCCGAATACGCCAACATTCTTCTAATAAACACCCTCTCCACAATCCTATTCCTCGGAGCCTACCACAACCCCATGTTCCCCGAAATAACAACCCTCAACCTCATAATTAAAGCCTCAATACTATCCATGCTATTCTTATGAGTCCGAGCCTCGTATCCACGATTCCGATACGACCAATTGATACATCTAGTATGAAAAAACTTTCTCCCCATCACCCTAGCCCTTGTCCTATGACACATTTCCCTCCCAATCGCCTCCGCTGGACTCCCACCACAAATCTAGCACAATATAGGAACCGTGCCTGAAGGCCAAGGGCCACTTTGATAGAGTGGATAATAGGGGTTCAAGTCCCCTCGCTTCCTTAGAAAAAAGGGATTCGAACCCATCCTCAAGAGATCAAAACTCTTGGTGCTTCCACTACACCACTTCCTAGTAAAGTCAGCTAATTAAAGCTTTTGGGCCCATACCCCAAACATGTTGGTTAAAATCCTTCCTTTATTAATGAACCCCTACGTATTTGCCATCCTGCTTTCAAGTCTAGGAATAGGAACCACCCTAACATTTGCAAGCTCCCACTGACTCCTAGCATGAATAGGCCTAGAAATCAGCACACTAGCCATTATCCCACTAATAGCACAACAACACCACCCCCGAGCAATTGAGGCCACAACCAAGTACTTTCTAACCCAAGCAACGGCCGCAGCCATAATTTTATTTGCTAGCACTACAAATGCCTGATTGACAGGAGAATGAAACATTCAAGAAATATCCAACCCCACAGCCCTAACCTTAATCACCATAGCCCTGGCCCTTAAAATCGGACTTGCCCCCATCCACTACTGATTGCCAGAAGTATTACAAGGCCTTGACCTCACCACAGGACTTATCCTCTCTACCTGACAAAAACTAGCCCCATTCGCCCTAATTTACCAAATCAGCCCAATAATAAACCCCACCCTTATAATCACCCTAGGCCTAGCCTCCACCATCGTTGGCGGATGAGGCGGATTAAACCAAACACAACTACGAAAAATCCTAGCATACTCATCCATCGCTCACCTAGGCTGAATAATAGTTATCATACAATACTCCCCCAACCTCGCCATACTAAACCTAACCCTCTACATTATCATAACCACCGCAACTTTCCTGACATTCAAAAATGTGACCTCCACAAAACTAAACGCACTAGCCCTTACCTGATCGAAAACCCCCATAATAACCACAATAGCAATAATAACCCTACTTTCCCTAGGAGGCCTCCCTCCACTAACAGGCTTTATACCCAAATGACTCATCCTACAAGAACTAACCAAACAAAACCTCCCCCTCACAGCATCAATCATAGCTATAGCCGCCCTACTCAGCCTCTTCTTCTACCTACGAATATGCTATGCAATAACCTTAACAATCTCCCCCAACACTAACAACAACACCTCAACGTGACGCCAAAAATCATCACAGACTACCATAACCCTCTCCATCACCACCCTACTGGCACTAACATTACTACCAACCACACCTACAATTATAGCCCTAATAACATAAGGGGCTTAGGATAAGCCTTAGACCAAAAGCCTTCAAAGCTTTAAGCAGGAGTGAAAATCTCCTAGCCCCTGTTAAGACTTGCAGGACATTACCCCACATCTTCTGAATGCAACCCAGATACTTTAATTAAGCTAAAGCCTTTCCTAGATGAGAAGGCCTCGATCCTACAAAATCTTAGTTAACAGCTAAGTGCCCTATCCAGCGAGCATTCATCTACTTCCTCCCGCCAGGGAGGATAAAGGCTGGAGGAAGTCCCGGCAGGCGGCGAGCCCGCGTCTTCAGGTTTGCAATCTGATGTGGCCTCCACCACGGAACTTGGTAAGAAGAGGACTTTAACCTCTGTGCATGGGGCTACAATCCACCGCTTAAATACTCAGCCATCTTACCTGTGGCAATCACCCGTTGATTCTTTTCTACTAACCACAAAGATATTGGCACCCTGTATTTAGTATTTGGTGCCTGAGCAGGCATAGTCGGCACAGCCCTCAGTCTACTGATTCGTGCCGAACTAAGCCAACCCGGTGCCTTACTTGGCGATGATCAAATCTATAATGTTATCGTCACAGCCCACGCCTTTGTCATGATTTTCTTTATAGTAATACCCATCATAATCGGCGGATTCGGAAATTGACTGGTCCCCCTGATAATCGGAGCTCCAGATATAGCCTTCCCTCGCATGAATAATATGAGTTTCTGGCTCCTACCCCCATCCTTCCTTCTCCTTTTGGCCTCCTCTGGGGTAGAGGCCGGAGCCGGCACCGGGTGAACTGTCTACCCTCCTCTGGCAGGAAACCTAGCCCACGCAGGAGCCTCTGTAGACCTTACCATCTTCTCCCTACACTTGGCTGGGGTGTCGTCTATCCTAGGGGCTATTAATTTTATCACTACGATTATCAACATAAAACCTCCCGCAGTATCTCAGTATCAAACCCCCCTATTCGTGTGATCTGTACTAGTTACAGCTGTACTCCTCCTCCTATCACTACCAGTTCTAGCTGCAGGAATTACAATACTGCTGACAGATCGAAATTTAAATACCACATTCTTTGACCCCGCCGGAGGGGGAGACCCCATCCTGTATCAGCACCTGTTCTGATTCTTCGGCCACCCAGAAGTATATATTCTAATTTTACCTGGATTTGGCATGATTTCCCACATTGTAGCCTACTATGCAGGTAAAAAAGAACCCTTTGGATACATAGGCATGGTGTGGGCTATAATGGCTATCGGCCTGCTAGGATTTATCGTGTGAGCCCACCACATGTTTACAGTTGGAATAGACGTAGACACACGGGCCTATTTCACCTCCGCCACAATAATCATTGCCATCCCAACAGGGGTCAAAGTCTTTAGCTGATTAGCCACCCTCCACGGCGGCTCAATCAAATGAGATACTCCCCTACTATGAGCCCTAGGCTTTATCTTCCTATTTACAGTGGGAGGCTTAACAGGAATTGTCTTAGCCAACTCATCCCTAGACATCGTGCTTCACGACACCTACTACGTTGTAGCACACTTTCACTACGTACTATCAATGGGGGCCGTATTTGCTATTATAGGGGCTTTCGTTCACTGATTCCCACTTTTCACAGGTTAC
>NW_024474113.1:0-7666 GCF_017654505.1 Polyodon spathula | reverse complement strand
ACCATCACCTGTGACGCTGGTTGCGTGGTCGGGGAGTTATCGTCACGGGTACGTCTCATCTGACTGTGATGCGTTGCCGAGCTCGATCGTCACCGTAACGTGTTTCGCTGGTTGCTGGCTCGGTGACGATTTCCGCGCTCAGGCCGTCAACGTTACGAGTGGATTTGCGTGACAGGATCGTCACCATCACCTGTGACGCTGGTTGCGTGGTCGGGGAGTTATCGTCACAGTTAACTACGTCTCATCTGACTGTAATGCCAAGCCGAGCTCGATCGTCACCGTAACGTGTTTCGCTGGTTGCTTGCTCGGTGACGATTTCCGCGCTCAGACCGTCAACGTTACGAGTGGATTTCCGTGACAGGATCGTCACCATCACCTGTGACGCTGGTTGCGTGGTCGGGGAGTTATCGTCACGGGTAACTACGTCTCATCTGACTGTGATGCGTTGCCGAGCTCGATCGTCACCGTAACGTGTTTCGCTGGTTGCTGGCTCGGTGACGATTTCCGCGCTCAGACCGTCAACGTTACGAGTGGATTTGCGTGACAGGATCGTCACCATCACCTGTGACGCTGGTTGCGTGGTCGGGGAGTTATCGTCACAAGTATCTACGTCTCATCTGACTGTGATGCGTTGCCGAGCTCGATCGTCACCGTGACGCGTTTCGCTGGTTGCTGGCTCGGTGACGATTTCCGCACTCAGGCCGTCAACGTTACGAGTCGATTTGCGTGACAGGATCGTCAACATAACCTGTGACGCTGGTTGCGTGGTCGGGGAGTTATCGTCACGGGTAACTACGTCTCATCTGACTGTGATGCGTTGCCGAGCTCGATCGTCACCGTAACGTGTTTCGCTGGTTGCTGGCTCGGTGACGATTTCCGCGCTCAGACCGTCACGTTACGAGTGGATTTGCGTGACAGGATCGTCACCATCACCTGTGACGCTGGTTGCGTGGTCGGGGAGTTATCGTCACAGGTAACTACGTCTCATCTGACTGTGATGCGTTGCCGAGCTCGATCGTCACCGTAACGTGTTTCGCTGGTTGCTGGCTCGGTGACGATTCCCGCGCTTAGACCGTCAACGTTACGAGTGGATTTGCGTGACAGGATCGTCACCATCACCTGTGACGCTGGTTGCGTGGTCGGGGAGTTATCGTCACGGGTAACTACGTCTCATCTGACTGTGATGCCCTGCCGAGCTCGATCGTCACCGTAACGTGTTTCGCTGGTTGCTGGCTCGGTGACGATTTCCGCGCTCAGACCGTCAACGTTACGAGTGGATTTGCGTGACAGGATCGTCACCATCACCTGTGACGCTGGTTGCGTGGTCGGGGAGTTATCGTCACGGGTATCTACGTCTCATCTGACTGTGATGCGTTGCCGAGCTCGATCGTCACCGTAACGTGTTTCGCTGGTTGCTGGCTCGGTGACGATTTCCGCGCTCAGACCGTCAACGTTACGAGTGGATTTGCGTGACAGGATCGTCACCATCACCTGTGACGCTGGTTGCGTGGTCGGGGAGTTATCGTCACGGGTAACTACGTCTCATCTGACTGTGATGCGTTGCCGAGCTCGATCGTCACCGTAACGTGTTTCGCTGGTTGCTGGCTCGGTGACGATTTCCGCGCTCAGACCGTCAACGTTACGAGTGGATTTGCGTGACAGGATCGTCACCATCACCTGTGACGCTGGTTGCGTGGTCGGGGAGTTATCGTCACGGGTAACTACGTCTCATCTGACTGTGATGCCGTTGCCGAGCTCGATCGTCACCGTAACGTGTTTCGCTGGTTGCTGGCTCGGTGACGATTTCCGCGCTCAGACCGTCAACGTTACGAGTGGATTTGCGTGACAGGATCGTCACCATCACCTGTGACGCTGGTTGCGTGGTCGGGGAGTTATCGTCACGGGTATCTACGTCTCATCTGACTGTGATGCGTTGCCGAGCTCGATCGTCACCGTAACGCGTTTCGCTGGTTGCTGGCTCGGTGACGATTTCCGCGCTCAGACCGTCAACGTTACGAGTGGATTTGCGTGACAGGATCGTCACCATCACCTGTGACGCTGGTTGCGTGGTCGGGGAGTTATCGTCACGGGTAACTACGTCTCATCTGACTGTGATGCGTTGCCGAGCTCGATCGTCACCGTAACGTGTTTCGCTGGTTGCTGGCTCGGTGACGATTTCCGCGCTCAGACCGTCAACGTTACGAGTGGATTTGCGTGACAGGATCGTCACCATCACCTGTGACGCTGGTTGCGTGGTCGGGGAGTTATCGTCACGGGTAACTACGTCTCATCTGACTGTGATGCCTTGCCGAGCTCGATCGTCACCGTAACGTGTTTCGCTGGTTGCTGGCTCGGTGACGATTTCCGCGCTCAGACCGTCAACGTTACGCTGGATTTGCGTGACAGGATCGTCACCATCACCTGTGACGCTGGTTGCGTGGTCGGGGAGTTATCGTCACGGGTAACTACGTCTCATCTGACTGTGATGCCTGCCGAGCTCGATCGTCACCGTAACGTGTTTCGCTGGTTGCTGGCTCGGTGACGATTTCCGCGCTCAGACCGTCAACGTTACGCGAGTGGATTTGCGTGACAGGATCGTCACCATCACCTGTGACGCTGGTTGCGTGGTCGGGGAGTTATCGTCACGGGTAACTACGTCTCATCTGACTGTGATGCGTTGCCGAGCTCGATCGTCACCGTAACGTGTTTCGCTGGTTGCTTGCTCGGTGACGATTTCCGCGCTCAGACCGTCAACGTTACGAGTGGATTTGCGTGACAGGATCGTCACCATCACCTGTGACGCTGGTTGCGTGGTCGGGGAGTTATCGTCACGGGTAACTACGTCTCATCTGACTGAGATGCGTTGCCGAGCTCGATCGTAACCGTGACGCGTTCGCTCTTTGCTGGCTAGGTGACGATTTCCGCGCTCAGACCGTCAACGTTACGAGTGGATTTGCGTGACAGGATCGTCACCATCACCTGTGACGCTGGTTGCGTGGTCGGGGAGTTATCGTCACGGGTAACTACGTCTCATCTGACTGTGATGCGTTGCCGAGCTCGATAGTCACTGTAACGTGTTTCGCTGGTTGCTGGCTCGGTGACGATTTCCGCGCTCAGACCGTCAACGTTACGAGTGGATTTGCGTGACAGGATCGTCACCATCACCTGTGACGCTGGTTGCGTGGTCGGGGAGTTATCGTCACGGGTAACTACGTCTCATCTGACTGTGATGCCATGCCGAGCTCGATCGTCACCGTAACGTGTTTCGCTGGTTGCTGGCTCGGTGACGATTTCCGCGCTCAGACCGTCAACGTTACGAGTGGATTTGCGTGACAGGATCGTCACCATCACCTGTGACGCTGGTTGCGTGGTCGGGGAGTTATCGTCACGGGTATCTACGTCTCATCTGACTGTGATGCCATGCCGAGCTCGATCGTCACCGTAACGTGTTTCGCTGGTTGCTGGCTCGGTGACGATTTCCGCACTCAGGCCGTCAACGTTACGAGTGGATTTGCGTGACAGGATCGTCACCATCACCTGTGACGCTGGTTGCGTGGTCGGGGAGTTATCGTCACGGGTAACTACGTCTCATCTGACTGTGATGCCCTGCCGAGCTCGATCGTCACCGTAACGTGTTTCGCTGGTTGCTGGCTCGGTGACGATTTCCGCGCTCAGACCGTCAACGTTACGAGTGGATTTGCGTGACAGGATCGTCACCATCACCTGTGACGCTGGTTGCGTGGTCGGGGAGTTATCGTCACGGGTAACTACGTCTCATCTGACTGTGATGCGTTGCCGAGCTCGATCGTCACCGTAACGTGTTTCGCTGGTTGCTGGCTCGGTGACGATTTCCGCGCTCAGACCGTCAACGTTACGAGTGGATTTGCGTGACAGGATCGTCACCATCACCTGTGACGCTGGTTGCGTGGTCGGGGAGTTATCGTCACGGGTATCTACGTCTCATCTGACTGTGATGCGTTGCCGAGCTCGATCGTCACCGTAACGTGTTTCGCTGGTTGCTTGCTCGGTGACGATTTCCGCGCTCAGACCGTCAACGTTACGAGTGGATTTGCGTGACAGGATCGTCACCATCACCTGTGACGCTGGTTGCGTGGTCGGGGAGTTATCGTCACGGGTAACTACGTCTCATCTGACTGTGATGCCGTTGCCGAGCTCGATCGTCACCGTAACGTGTTTCGCTGGTTGCTGGCTCGGTGACGATTTCCGCGCTCAGACCGTCAACGTTACGAGTGGATTTGCGTGACAGGATCGTCACCATCACCTGTGACGCTGGTTGCGTGGTCGGGGAGTTATCGTCACGGGTAACTACGTCTCATCTGACTGTGATGCGTTGCCGAGCTCGATCGTCACCGTAACGTGTTTCGCTGGTTGCTGGCTCGGTGACGATTTCCGCGCTCAGACCGTCAACGTTACGAGTGGATTTGCGTGACAGGATCGTCACCATCACCTGTGACGCTGGTTGCGTGGTCGGGGAGTTATCGTCACGGGTAACTACGTCTCATCTGACTGTGATGCGTTGCCGAGCTCGATCGTCACCGTAACGTGTTTCGCTGGTTGCTGGCTCGGTGACGATTTCCGCGCTCAGACCGTCAACGTTACGAGTGGATTTGCGTGACAGGATCGTCACCATCACCTGTGACGCTGGTTGCGTGGTCGGGGAGTTATCGTCACGGGTAACTACGTCTCATCTGACTGTGATGCGTTGCCGAGCTCGATCGTCACCGTAACGTGTTTCGCTGGTTGCTGGCTCGGTGACGATTTCCGCGCTCAGACCGTCAACGTTACGAGTGGATTTGCGTGACAGGATCGTCACCATCACCTGTGACGCTGGTTGCGTGGTCGGGGAGTTATCGTCACGGGTAACTACGTCTCATCTGACTGTGATGCCCTGCCGAGCTCGATCGTCACCGTAACGTGTTTCGCTGGTTGCTGGCTCGGTGACGATTTCCGCGCTCAGACCGTCAACGTTACGAGTGGATTTGCGTGACAGGATCGTCACCATCACCTGTGACGCTGGTTGCGTGGTCGGGGAGTTATCGTCACGGGTAACTACGTCTCATCTGACTGTGATGCGTTGCCGAGCTCGATCGTCACCGTAACGTGTTTCGCTGGTTGCTGGCTCGGTGACGATTTCCGCGCTCAGACCGTCAACGTTACGAGTGGATTTGCGTGACAGGATCGTCACCATCACCTGTGACGCTGGTTGCGTGGTCGGGGAGTTATCGTCACGGGTAACTACGTCTCATCTGACTGTGATGCGTTGCCGAGCTCGATCGTCACCGTAACGTGTTTCGCTGGTTGCTGGCTCGGTGACGATTTCCGCGCTCAGACCGTCAACGTTACGCGAGTGGATTTGCGTGACAGGATCGTCACCATCACCTGTGACGCTGGTTGCGTGGTCGGGGAGTTATCGTCACGGGTAACTACGTCTCATCTGACTGTGATGCCGTTGCCGAGCTCGATCGTCACCGTAACGTGTTTCGCTGGTTGCTGGCTCGGTGACGATTTCCGCGCTCAGACCGTCAACGTTACGAGTGGATTTGCGTGACAGGATCGTCACCATCACCTGTGACGCTGGTTGCGTGGTCGGGGAGTTATCGTCACGGGTAACTACGTCTCATCTGACTGTGATGCGTTGCCGAGCTCGATCGTCACCGTAACGTGTTTCGCTGGTTGCTGTGCTCGGTGACGATTTCCGCGCTCAGACCGTCAACGTTACGAGTGGATTTGCGTGACAGGATCGTCACCATCACCTGTGACGCTGGTTGCGTGGTCGGGGAGTTATCGTCACGGGTATCTACGTCTCATCTGACTGTGATGCGTTGCCGAGCTCGATCGTCACCGTAACGTGTTTCGCTGGTTGCTGGCTCGGTGACGATTTCCGCGCTCAGACCGTCAACGTTACGAGTGGATTTGCGTGACAGGATCGTCACCATCACCTGTGACGCTGGTTGCGTGGTCGGGGAGTTATCGTCACGGGTAACTACGTCTCATCTGACTGTGATGCCCTGCCGAGCTCGATCGTCACCGTAACGTGTTTCGCTGGTTGCTGGCTCGGTGACGATTTCCGCGCTCAGACCGTCAACGTTACGAGTGGATTTGCGTGACAGGATCGTCACCATCACCTGTGACGCTGGTTGCGTGGTCGGGGAGTTATCGTCACGGGTAACTACGTCTCATCTGACTGTGATGCGTTGCCGAGCTCGATCGTCACCGTAACGTGTTTCGCTGGTTGCTGGCTCGGTGACGATTTCCGCGCTCAGACCGTCAACGTTAGACCGTCAACGTTATGGATTTGCGTGACAGGATCGTCACCATCACCTGTGACGCTGGTTGCGTGGTCGGGGAGTTATCGTCACGGGTAACTACGTCTCATCTGACTGTGATGCGTTGCCGAGCTCGATCGTCACCGTAACGTGTTTCGCTGGTTGCTGGCTCGGTGACGATTTCCGCGCTCAGACCGTCAACGTTACGAGTGGATTTGCGTGACAGGATCGTCACCATCACCTGTGACGCTGGTTGCGTGGTCGGGGAGTTATCGTCACAGGTATCTACGTCTCATCTGACTGTGATGCGTTGCCGAGCTCGATCGTCACCGTGACGCGTTTCGCTGGTTGCTGGCTCGGTGACGATTTCCGCGCTCAGACCGTCAACGTTACGAGTGGATTTGCGTGACAGGATCGTCACCATCACCTGTGACGCTGGTTGCGTGGTCGGGGAGTTATCGTCACGGGTAACTACGTCTCATCTGACTGTGATGCGTTGCCGAGCTCGATCGTCACCGTAACCTGTTTCGCTGGTTGCTGGCTCGGTGACGATTTCCGCGCTCAGACCGTCAACGTTACGAGTGGATTTGCGTGACAGGATCGTCACCATCACCTGTGACGCTGGTTGCGTGGTCGGGGAGTTATCGTCACGGGTAACTACGTCTCATCTGACTGTGATGCGTTGCCGAGCTCGATCGTCACCGTAACGTGTTTCGCTGGTTGCTGGCTCGGTGACGATTTCCGCGCTCAGACCGTCAACGTTACGAGTGGATTTGCGTGACAGGATCGTCACCATCACCTGTGACGCTGGTTGCGTGGTCGGGGAGTTATCGTCACGGGTAACTACGTCTCATCTGACTGTGATGCGTTGCCGAGCTCGATCGTCACCGTAACGTGTTTCGCTGGTTTGCTGGCTCGGTGACGATTTCCGCGCTCAGACCGTCAACGTTACGAGTGGATTTGCGTGACAGGATCGTCACCATCACCTGTGACGCTGGTTGCGTGGTCGGGGAGTTATCGTCACGGGTAACTACGTCTCATCTGACTGTGATGCGTTGCCGAGCTCGATCGTCACCGTAACGTGTTTCGCTGGTTGCTGGCTCGGTGACGATTTCCGCGCTCAGACCGTCAACGTTACGAGTGGATTTGCGTGACAGGAGCGTCACCATCACTTGTGACGCTGGTTGCGTGGTCGGGGAGTTATCGTCACAAGTATCTACGTCTCATCTGACTGTGATGCGTTGCCGAGCTCGATCGTCACCGTAACGTGTTTCGCTGGTTGCTGGCTCGGTGACGATTTCCGCGCTCAGACCGTCAACGTTACGAGTGGATTTGCGTGACAGGATCGTCACCATCACCTGTGACGCTGGTTGCGTGGT
>NW_024474112.1:0-2462 GCF_017654505.1 Polyodon spathula | reverse complement strand
CGGGGAGTTATCGTCACGGGTAACTACGTCTCATCTGACTGTGATGCGTTGCCGAGCTCGATCGTCACCGTAACGTGTTTCGCTGGTTGCTGGCTCGTGACGATTTCCGGGCTCAGACCGTCAACGTTACGAGTGGATTTGCGTGACAGGATCGTCACCATCACCTGTGACGCTGGTTGCGTGGTCGGGGAGTTATCGTCACGGGTAACTACGTCTCATCTGACTGTGATGCGTTGCCGAGCTCGATCGTCACCGTAACGTGTTTCGCTGGTTGCTGGCTCGGTGACGATTTCCGCGCTCAGACCGTCAACGTTACGAGTGGATTTGCGTGACAGGATCGTCACCATCACCTGTGACGCTGGTTGCGTGGTCGGGGAGTTATCGTCACGGGTAACTACGTCTCATCTGACTGTGATGCGTTGCCGAGCTCGATCGTCACCGTAACGTGTTTCGCTGGTTGCTTGTTGCTGGCTCGGTGACGATTTCCGCGCTCAGACCGTCAACGTTACGAGTGGATTTGCGTGACAGGATCGTCACCATCACCTGTGACGCTGGTTGCGTGGTCGGGGAGTTATCGTCACGGGTAATCTCGTCTCACTGACTGTGATGCGTTGCCGAGCTCGATCGTCACCGTAACGTGTTTCGCTGGTTGCTGGCTCGGTGACGATTTCCGCGCTCAGACCGTCAACGTTACGAGTGGATTTGCGTGACAGGATCGTCACCATCACCTGTGACGCTGGTTGCGTGGTCGGGGAGTTATCGTCACGGGTAACTACGTCTCATCTGACTGTGATGCCCTGCCGAGCTCGATCGTCACCGTAACGTGTTTCGCTGGTTGCTGGCTCGGTGACGATTTCCGCGCTCAGACCGTCAACGTTACGCGAGTGGATTTGCGTGACAGGATCGTCACCATCACCTGTGACGCTGGTTGCGTGGTCGGGGAGTTATCGTCACGGGTAACTACGTCTCATCTGACTGTGATGCGTTGCCGAGCTCGATCGTCACCGTAACGTGTTTCGCTGGTTGCTGGCTCGGTGACGATTTCCGCGCTCAGACCGTCAACGTTACGAGTGGATTTGCGTGACAGGATCGTCACGAGTGGATTTGCGTGACAGGATCGTCACCATCACCTGTGACGCTGGTTGCGTGGTCGGGGAGTTATCGTCACGGGTATCTACGTCTCATCTGCCTGTGATGCGTTGCCGAGCTCGATCGTCACCGTAACGTGTTTCGCTGGTTGCTTGCTCGGTGACGATTTCCGCGCTCAGACCGTCAACGTTACGAGTGGATTTGCGTGACAGGATCGTCACCATCACCTGTGACGCTGGTTGCGTGGTCGGGGAGTTATCGTCACGGGTAACTACGTCTCATCTGACTGTGATGCGTTGCCGAGCTCGATCGTCACCGTAACGTGTTTCGCTGGTTGCTTGCTCGGTGACGATTTCCGCGCTCAGACCGTCAACGTTACGAGTGGATTTGCGTGACAGGATCGTCACCATCACCTGTGACGCTGGTTGCGTGGTCGGGGAGTTATCGTCACGGGTAACTACGTCTCATCTGACTGTGATGCGTTGCCGAGCTCGATCGTCACCGTGACGTGTTTCGCTGGTTGCTTGCTCGTTGTATCACGGTGACGATTTCCGCGCTCAGACCGTCAACGTTACGAGTGGATTTGCGTGACAGGATCGTCACCATCACCTGTGACGCTGGTTGCGTGGTCGGGGAGTTATCGTCACGGGTAACAACGTCTCCTCTGCCTGTGATGCGTTGCCGAGTTCAGTCGTCACCGTAACGCGTTTCGCTGGTTGCTTGCTCGGTGACGATTTCCGCGCTCAGACCGTCAACGTTACGAGTGGATTTGCGTGACAGGATCGTCACCATCACCTGTGACGCTGGTTGCGTGGTCGGGGAGTTATCGTCACGGGTAACTACGTCTCATCTGCCTGTGATGCGTTGCCGAGCTCGATCGTCACCGTAACGTGTTTCGCTGGTTGCTGGCTCGGTGACGATTTCCGCGATTTCCCGCTCAACCGTCAACGTTACGAGTGGATTTGCGTGACAGGATCGTCACCATCACCTGTGACGCTGGTTGCGTGGTCGGGGAGTTATCGTCACGGGTAACTACGTCTCATCTGACTGTGATGCGTTGCCGAGCTCGATCGTCACCGTAACGTGTTTCGCTGGTTGCTGGCTCGGTGACGATTTCCGCGCTCAGACCGTAAACGTTACGAGTGGATTTGCGTGACAGGATCGTCACCATCACCTGTGACGCTGGTTGCGTGGTCGGGGAGTTATCGTCACGGGTAACTACGTCTCATCTGACTGTGATGCCCTGCCGAGCTCGATCGTCACCGTAACGTGTTTCGCTGGTTGCTGGCTCGGTGACGATTTCCGCGCTCAGACCGTCAACGTTACGAGTGGATTTGCGTGACAGGATCGTCACCATCACCTGTGACGCTGGT
>NW_024474111.1:0-1000 GCF_017654505.1 Polyodon spathula | reverse complement strand
TGCGTGGTCGGGGAGTTATCGTCACGGGTAACTACGTCTCATCTGACTGTGATGCCGTTGCCGAGCTCGATCGTCACCGTAACGTGTTTCGCTGGTTGCTGGCTCGGTGACGATTTCCGCGCTCAGACCGTCAACGTTACGAGTGGATTTGCGTGACAGGATCGTCACCATCACCTGTGACGCTGGTTGCGTGGTCGGGGAGTTATCGTCACGGGTAACTACGTCTCATCTGACTGTGATGCGTTGCCGAGCTCGATCGTCACCGTAACGTGTTTCGCTGGTTGCTTGCTCGGTGACGATTTCCGCGCTCAGACCGTCAACGTTACGAGTGGATTTGCGTGACAGGATCGTCACCATCACCTGTGACGCTGGTTGCGTGGTCGGGGAGTTATCGTCACGGGTAACTACGTCTCATCTGACTGTGATGCGTTGCCGAGCTCGATCGTCACCGTAACGTGTTTCGCTGGTTGCTGGCTCGGTGACGATTTCCGCGCTCAGACCGTCAACGTTACGAGTGGATTTGCGTGACAGGATCGTCACCATCACCTGTGACGCTGGTTGCGTGGTCGGGGAGTTATCGTCACGGGTAACTACGTCTCATCTGACTGTGATGCGTTGCCGAGCTCGATCGTCACCGTAACGTGTTTCGCTGGTTGCTGGCTCGGTGACGATTTCCGCGCTCAGGCCGTCAACGTTACGAGTGGATTTGCGTGACAGGATCGTCACCATCACCTGTGACGCTGGTTGCGTGGTCGGGGAGTTATCGTCACGGGTAACTACGTCTCATCTGACTGTGATGCCCTGCCGAGCTCGATCGTCACCGTAACGTGTTTCGCTGGTTGCTGGCTCGGTGACGATTTCCGCGCTCAGACCGTCAACGTTACGAGTGGATTTGCGTGACAGGATCGTCACCATCACCTGTGACGCTGGTTGCGTGGTCGGGGAGTTATCGTCACGGGTAACTACGTCTCATCTGACTGTGATGCGTTGCCGAGCTCGA
>NW_024474110.1:0-8295 GCF_017654505.1 Polyodon spathula | reverse complement strand
TCGTCACCGTAACGTGTTTCGCTGGTTGCTGGCTCGGTGACGATTTCCGCGCTCAGACCGTCAACGTTACGAGTGGATTTGCGTGACAGGATCGTCACCATCACCTGTGACGCTGGTTGCGTGGTCGGGGAGTTATCGTCACGGGTAACTACGTCTCATCTGACTGTGATGTGATGCCGCTGCCGAGCTCGATCGTCACCGTAACGTGTTTCGCTGGTTGCTGGCTCGGTGACGATTTCCGTGCTCAGACCGTCAACGTTACGAGTGGATTTGCGTGACAGGATCGTCACCATCACCTGTGACGCTGGTTGCGTGGTCGGGGAGTTATCGTCACGGGTATCTACGTCTCATCTACGATCTCATCGATGTCACCGTGTGATGCGATTTTGCCGAGCTCGATCGTCACCGTGACGCTGGTTTCGTCGGGGGTTTGCGGGTTGCTCGTGATGCGTTGCCGAGCTGTAACGTGTTTCGCTGGTTGTTGCGCTCGGTGACGATTTCCGCGCTCAGACCGTCAACGTTACGCGAGTGGATTTGCGTGACAGGATCGTCACCATCACCTGTGACGCTGGTTGCGTGGTCGGGGAGTTATCGTCACGGGTAACTACGTCTCATCTGACTGTGATGCGTTGCCGAGCTCGATCGTCACCGTAACGTGTTTCGCTGGTTGCTGGCTCGGTGACGATTTCCGCGCTCAGACCGTCAACGTTACGAGTGGATTTGCGTGACAGGATCGTCACCATCACCTGTGACGCTGGTTGCGTGGTCGGGGAGTTATCGTCACGGGTAACTACGTCTCATCTGACTGTGATGCGTTGCCGAGCTCGATCGTCACCGTAACGTGTTTCGCTGGTTGCTGGCTCGGTGACGATTTCCGCGCTCAGACCGTCAACGTTACGAGTGGATTTGCGTGACAGGATCGTCACCATCACCTGTGACGCTGGTTGCGTGGTCGGGGAGTTATCGTCACGGGTAACTACGTCTCATCTGACTGTGATGCGTTGCCGAGCTCGATCGTCACCGTAACGTGTTTCGCTGGTTGCTGGCTCGGTGACGATTTCCGCGCTCAGACCGTCAACGTTACGAGTGGATTTGCGTGACAGGATCGTCACCATCACCTGTGACGCTGGTTGCGTGGTCGGGGAGTTATTGTCACGGGTATCTACGTCTCATCTGCCTGTGATGCGTTGCCGAGCTCGATCGTCACCGTAACGCGTTTCGCTGGTTGCTTGCTCGGTGTATCACGGTGACGATTTCCACGCTCAGACCGTAAACGTTACGAGTGGATTTGCGTGACAGGATCGTCACCATCACCTGTGACGCTGGTTGCGTGGTCGGGGAGTTATCGTCACGGGTAACTACGTCTCATCTGACTGTGATGCGTTGCCGAGCTCGATCGTCACCGTAACGTGTTTCGCTGGTTGCTGGCTCGGTGACGATTTCCGCGCTCAGACCGTCAACGTTACGAGTGGATTTGCGTGACAGGATCGTCACCATCACCTGTGACGCTGGTTGCGTGGTCGGGGAGTTATCGTCACGGGTAACTACGTCTCATCTGACTGTGATGCCCTGCCGAGCTCGATCGTCACCGTAACGTGTTTCGCTGGTTGCTGGCTCGGTGACGATTTCCGCGCTCAGACCGTCAACGTTACGAGTGGATTTGCGTGACAGGATCGTCACCATCACCTGTGACGCTGGTTGCGTGGTCGGGGAGTTATCGTCACGGGTAACTACGTCTCATCTGACTGTGATGCGTTGCCGAGCTCGATCGTCACCGTAACGTGTTTCGCTGGTTGCTTGCTCGGTGACGATTTCCGCGCTCAGACCGTCAACGTTACGAGTGGATTTGCGTGACAGGATCGTCACCATCACCTGTGACGCTGGTTGCGTGGTCGGGGAGTTATCGTCACGGGTAACTACGTCTCATCTGACTGTGATGCCTTGCCGAGCTCGATCGTCACCGTAACGTGTTTCGCTGGTTGCTGGCTCGGTGACGATTTCCGCGCTCAGACCGTCAACGTTACGAGTGGATTTGCGTGACAGGATCGTCACCATCACCTGTGACGCTGGTTGCGTGGTCGGGGAGTTATCGTCACGGGTAACTACGTCTCATCTGACTGTGATGCGTTGCCGAGCTCGATCGTCACCGTAACGTGTTTCGCTGGGTTGCTTTGCTCGGTGACGATTTCCGCGCTCAGACCGTCAACGTTACGAGTGGATTTGCGTGACAGGATCGTCACCATCACCTGTGACGCTGGTTGCGTGGTCGGGGAGTTATCGTCACGGGTACTACGTCTCATCTGACTGTGATGCGTTGCCGAGCTCGATCGTCACCGTAACGTGTTTCGCTGGTTGCTGGCTCGGTGACGATTTCCGCGCTCAGACCGTCAACGTTACGAGTGGATTTGCGTGACAGGATCGTCACCATCACCTGTGACGCTGGTTGCGTGGTCGGGGAGTTATCGTCACGGGTAACTACGTCTCATCTGACTGATGCGTTGCCGAGCTCGATCGTCACCGTAACGTGTTTCGCTGGTTGCTGGCTCGGTGACGATTTCCGCGCTCAGACCGTCAACGTTACGAGTGGATTTGCGTGACAGGATCGTCACCATCACCTGTGACGCTGGTTGCGTGGTCGGGGAGTTATCGTCACGGGTAACTACGTCTCATCTGACTGTGATGCCCTGCCGAGCTCGATCGTCACCGTAACGTGTTTCGCTGGTTGCTGGCTCGGTGACGATTTCCGCGCTCAGACCGTCAACGTTACGAGTGGATTTGCGTGACAGGATCGTCACCATCACCTGTGACGCTGGTTGCGTGGTCGGGGAGTTATCGTCACGGGTAACTACGTCTCATCTGACTGTGATGCGTTGCCGAGCTCGATCGTCACCGTAACGTGTTTCGCTGGTTGCTGGCTCGGTGACGATTTCCGCGCTCAGACCGTCAACGTTACGAGTGGATTTGCGTGACAGGATCGTCACCATCACCTGTGACGCTGGTTGCGTGGTCGGGGAGTTATCGTCACGGGTATCTACGTCTCATCTGACTGTGATGCGTTGCCGAGCTCGATCGTCACCGTAACGTGTTTCGCTGGTTGCTGGCTCGGTGACGATTTCCGCGCTCAGACCGTCAACGTTACGAGTGGATTTGCGTGACAGGATCGTCATCGTCACCATCACCTGTGACGCTGGTTGCGTGGTCGGGGAGTTATCGTCACGGGTAACTACGTCTCATCTGACTGTGATGCCGTTGCCGAGCTCGATCGTCACCGTAACGCGTTTCGCTGGTTGCTTGCTCGTTGTATGGCTCGGTGACGATTTCCGCGCTCAGACCGTCAACGTTACGAGTGGATTTGCGTGACAGGATCGTCACCATCACCTGTGACGCTGGTTGCGTGGTCGGGGAGTTATCGTCACGGGTAACTACGTCTCATCTGACTGTGATGCGTTGCCGAGCTCGATCGTCACCGTAACGTGTTTCGCTGGTTGCTGGCTCGGTGACGATTTCCGCGCTCAGACCGTCAACGTTACGAGTGGATTTGCGTGACAGGATCGTCACCATCACCTGTGACGCTGGTTGCGTGGTCGGGGAGTTATCGTCACGGGTAACTACGTCTCATCTGACTGTGATGCGTTGCCGAGCTCGATCGTCACCGTAACGTGTTTCGCTGGTTGCTGGCTCGGTGACGATTTCCGCGCTCAGACCGTCAACGTTACGAGTGGATTTGCGTGACAGGATCGTCACCATCACCTGTGACGCTGGTTGCGTGGTCGGGGAGTTATCGTCACGGGTAACTACGTCTCATCTGACTGTGATGCGTTGCCGAGCTCGATCGTCACCGTAACGTGTTTCGCTGGTTGCTGGCTCGGTGACGATTTCCGCACTCAGGCCGTCAACGTTACGAGTGGATTTGCGTGACAGGATCGTCACCATCACCTGTGACGCTGGTTGCGTGGTCGGGGAGTTATCGTCACGGGTAACTACGTCTCATCTGACTGTGATGCGTTGCCGAGCTCGATCGTCACCGTAACGTGTTTCGCTGGTTGCTGGCTCGGTGACGATTTCCGCGCTCAGACCGTCAACGTTACGAGTGGATTTGCGTGACAGGATCGTCACCATCACCTGTGACGCTGGTTGCGTGGTCGGGGAGTTATCGTCACGGGTAACTACGTCTCATCTGACTGTGATGCGTTGCCGAGCTCGATCGTCACCGTAACGTGTTTCGCTGGTTGCTTGCTCGGTGACGATTTCCGCGCTCAGACCGTCAACGTTACGAGTGGATTTCTGTGACAGGATCATCACCATCACCTGTGACGCTGGTTGCGTGGTCGGGGAGTTATCGTCACGGGTAACTACGTCTCATCTGACTGTGATGCGTTGCCGAGCTCGATCGTCACCGTAACGTGTTTCGCTGGTTGCTGGCTCGGTGACGATTTCCGCGCTCAGACCGTCAACGTTACGAGTGGATTTGCGTGACAGGATCGTCACCATCACCTGTGACGCTGGTTGCGTGGTCGGGGAGTTATCGTCACGGGTAACTACGTCTCATCTGACTGTGATGCGTTGCCGAGCTCGATCGTCACCGTAACGTGTTTCGCTGGTTGCTGGCTCGGTGACGATTTCCGCGCTCAGACCGTCAACGTTACGAGTGGATTTGCGTGACAGGATCGTCACCATCACCTGTGACGCTGGTTGCGTGGTCGGGGAGTTATCGTCACAAGTATCTACGTCTCATCTGACTGTGATGCGTTGCCGAGCTCGATCGTCACCGTAACGTGTTTCGCTGGTTGCTGGCTCGGTGACGATTTCCGCGCTCAGACCGTCAACGTTACGAGTGGATTTGCGTGACAGGATCGTCACCATCACCTGTGACGCTGGTTGCGTGGTCGGGGAGTTATCGTCACGGGTAACTACGTCTCATCTGACTGTGATGCGTTGCCGAGCTCGATCGTCACCGTAACGTGTTTCGCTGGTTGCTGGCTCGGTGACGATTCCGCGATTTCCGCGCTCAGACCGTCAACGTTACGAGTGGATTTGCGTGACAGGATCGTCACCATCACCTGTGACGCTGGTTGCGTGGTCGGGGAGTTATCGTCACGGGTAACTACGTCTCATCTGACTGTGATGCGTTGCCGAGCTCGATCGTCACCGTAACGTGTTTCGCTGGTTGCTGGCTCGGTGACGATTTCCGCGCTCAGACCGTCAACGTTACGAGTGGATTTGCGTGACAGGATCGTCACCATCACCTGTGACGCTGGTTGCGTGGTCGGGGAGTTATCGTCACGGGTAACTACGTCTCATCTGACTGTGATGCGTTGCCGAGCTCGATCGTCACCGTAACGTGTTTCGCTGGTTGCTGGCTCGGTGACGATTTCCGCGCTCAGACCGTCAACGTTACGAGTGGATTTGCGTGACAGGATCGTCACCATCACCTGTGACGCTGGTTGCGTGGTCGGGGAGTTATCGTCACGGGTAACTACGTCTCATCTGACTGTGATGCGTTGCCGAGCTCGATCGTCACCGTAACGTGTTTCGCTGGTTGCTGGCTCGGTGACGATTTCCGCGCTCAGACCGTCAACGTTACGAGTGGATTTGCGTGACAGGATCGTCACCATCACCTGTGACGCTGGTTGCGTGGTCGGGGAGTTATCGTCACGGGTAACTACGTCTCATCTGACTGTGATGCGTTGCCGAGCTCGATCGTCACCGTAACGTGTTTCGCTGGTTGCTGGCTCGGTGACGATTTCCGCGCTCAGACCGTCAACGTTACGAGTGGATTTGCGTGACAGGATCGTCACCATCACCTGTGACGCTGGTTGCGTGGTCGGGGAGTTATCGTCACAGGTATCTACGTCTCATCTGACTGTGATGCGTTGCCGAGCTCGATCGTCACCGTAACGTGTTTCGCTGGTTGCTGGCTCGGTGACGATTTCCGCGCTCAGACCGTCAACGTTACGAGTGGATTTGCGTGACAGGATCGTCACCATCACCTGTGACGCTGGTTGCGTGGTCGGGGAGTTATCGTCACGGGTAACTACGTCTCATCTGACTGTGATGCGTTGCCGAGCTCGATCGTCACCGTAACGTGTTTCGCTGGTTGCTGGCTCGGTGACGATTTCCGCGCTCAGACCGTCAACGTTACGAGTGGATTTGCGTGACAGGATCGTCACCATCACCTGTGACGCTGGTTGCGTGGTCGGGGAGTTATCGTCACGGGTAACTACGTCTCATCTGACTGTGATGCCCTGCCGAGCTCGATCGTCACCGTAACGTGTTTCGCTGGTTGCTGGCTCGGTGACGATTTCCGCGCTCAGACCGTCAACGTTACGAGTGGATTTGCGTGACAGGATCGTCACCATCACCTGTGACGCTGGTTGCGTGGTCGGGGAGTTATCGTCACGGGTAACTACGTCTCATCTGACTGTGATGCGTTGCCGAGCTCGATCGTCACCGTAACGTGTTTCGCTGGTTGCTGGCTCGGTGACGATTTCCGCGTGACAGACCGTCAACGTTACGAGTGGATTTGCGTGACAGGATCGTCACCATCACCTGTGACGCTGGTTGCGTGGTCGGGGAGTTATCGTCACGGGTAACTACGTCTCATCTGACTGTGATGCCCTGCCGAGCTCGATCGTCACCGTAACGTGTTTCGCTGGTTGCTGGCTCGGTGACGATTTCCGCGCTCAGACCGTCAACGTTACGAGTGGATTTGCGTGACAGGATCGTCACCATCACCTGTGACGCTGGTTGCGTGGTCGGGGAGTTATCGTCACGGGTATCTACGTCTCATCTGACTGTGATGCGTTGCCGAGCTCGATCGTCACCGTAACGTGTTTCGCTGGTTGCTGGCTCGGTGACGATTTCCGCGCTCAGACCGTCAACGTTACGAGTGGATTTGCGTGACAGGATCGTCACCATCACCTGTGACGCTGGTTGCGTGGTCGGGGAGTTATCGTCACGGGTATCTACGTCTCATCTGACTGTGATGCGTTGCCGACTCGATCGTCACCGTAACGTGTTTCGCTGGTTGCTGGCTCGGTGACGATTTCCGCGCTCAGACCGTCAACGTTACGAGTGGATTTGCGTGACAGGATCGTCACCATCACCTGTGACGCTGGTTGCGTGGTCGGGGAGTTATCGTCACGGGTAACTACGTCTCATCTGACTGTGATGCCCTGCCGAGCTCGATCGTCACCGTAACGTGTTTCGCTGGTTGCTGGCTCGGTGACGATTTCCGCGCTCAGACCGTCAACGTTACGAGTGGATTTGCGTGACAGGATCGTCACCATCACCTGTGACGCTGGTTGCGTGGTCGGGGAGTTATCGTCACGGGTAACTACGTCTCATCTGACTGTGATGCGTTGCCGAGCTCGATCGTCACCGTAACGTGTTTCGCTGGTTGCTGGCTCGGTGACGATTTCCGCGCTCAGACCGTCAACGTTACGAGTGGATTTGCGTGACAGGATCGTCACCATCACCTGTGACGCTGGTTGCGTGGTCGGGGAGTTATCGTCACGGGTAACTACGTCTCATCTGACTGTGATGCGTTGCCGAGCTCGATCGTCACCGTAACGTGTTTCGCTGGTTGCTTGCTCGCTGTATCAACGGTGACGATTTCCGCGCTCAGACCGTCAACGTTACGCGAGGGGATTTGCGTGACAGGACCGTCACCATCACCTGTGACGTTGGTTGCGTGGTCGGGGAGTTATCGTCACGGGTAACAACGTCTCATCTGACTGTGATGCGTTGCCGAGCTCGATCGTCACCGTAACGTGTTTCGCTGGTTGCTGGCTCGGTGACGATTTCCGCGCTCAGACCGTCAACGTTACGAGTGGATTTGCGTGACAGGATCGTCACCATCACCTGTGACGTGACGCTGGTTGTGCGTGGTCGGGGAGTTATCGTCACGGGTAACTACGTCTCATCTGACTGTGATGCGTTGCCGAGCTCGATCGTCACCGTAACGTGTTTCGCTGGTTGCTGGCTCGGTGACGATTTCCGCGCTCAGACCGTCAACGTTACGCGAGGGGATTTGCGTGACAGGATCGTCACCATCACCTGTGACGCTGGTTGCGTGGTCGGGGAGTTATCGTCACGGGTATCTACGTCTCATCTGACTGTGATGCGTTGCCGAGCTCGATCGTCACCGTAACGTGTTTCGCTGGTTGCTGGCTCGGTGACGATTTCCGCGCTCAGACCGTCAACGTTACGAGTGGATTTGCGTGACAGGATCGTCACCATCACCTGTGACGCTGGTTGCGTGGTCGGGGAGTTATCGTCACGGGTAACTACGTC
>NW_024474109.1:4877-10243 GCF_017654505.1 Polyodon spathula | reverse complement strand
TCATCTGACTGTGATGCGTTGCCGAGCTCGATCGTCACCGTAACGTGTTTCGCTGGTTGCGCTGCTTGGTGGCTCGGTGACGATTTCCGCGCTCAGACCGTCAACGTTACGAGTGGATTTGCGTGACAGGATCGTCACCATCACCTGTGACGCTGGTTGCGTGGTCGGGGAGTTATCGTCACGGGTAACTACGTCTCATCTGACTGTGATGCGTTGCCGAGCTCGATCGTCACCGTAACGTGTTTCGCTGGTTGCTGGCTCGGTGACGATTTCCGCGCTCAGACCGTCAACGTTACGAGTGGACGATTTTGCGTGACAGGATCGTCACCATCACCTGTGACGCTGGTTGCGTGGTCGGGGAGTTATCGTCACGGGTAACTACGTCTCATCTGACTGTGATGCCCTGCCGAGCTCGATCGTCACCGTAACGTGTTTCGCTGGTTGCTGGCTCGGTGACGATTTCCGCGCTCAGGCCGTCAACGTTACGAGTGGATTTGCGTGACAGGATCGTCACCATCACCTGTGACGCTGGTTGCGTGGTCGGGGAGTTATCGTCACGGGTAACTACGTCTCATCTGACTGTGATGCGTTGCCGAGCTCGATCGTCACCGTAACGTGTTTCGCTGGTTGCTGGCTCGGTGACGATTTCCGCGCTCAGACCGTCAACGTTACGAGTGGATTTGCGTGACAGGATCGTCACCATCACCTGTGACGCTGGTTGCGTGGTCGGGGAGTTATCGTCACGGGTATCTACGTCTCATCTGACTGTGATGCCTTGCCGAGCTCGATCGTCACCGTAACGTGTTTCGCTGGTTGCTGGCTCGGTGACGATTTCCGCGCTCAGACCGTCAACGTTACGAGTGGATTTGCGTGACAGGATCGTCACCATCACCTGTGACGCTGGTTGCGTGGTCGGGGAGTTATCGTCACGGGTAACTACGTCTCATCTGACTGTGATGCGTTGCCGAGCTCGTTCGTCACCGTAACGTGTTTCGCTGGTTGCTTGCTCGGTGACGATTTCCGCGCTCAGACCGTCAACGTTACGAGTGGATTTCGGTGACAGGATCATCACCATCACCTGTGACGCTGGTTGCGTGGTCGGGGAGTTATTGTCACGGGTATCTACGTCTCATCTGCCTGTGATGCGTTGCCGAGCTCGATCGTCACCGTAACGTGTTTCGCTGGTTGCTGACTCGATGTCGATTTCCGCGCTCAGACTATAAACGTTACGAGTGGATTTACGTGACAGGATCGTCACCGTCACCTTGTGACGCTGGTTGCGTGGTCGGGGAGTTATCGTCACGGGTAACTACGTCTCATCTGCCTGTGATGCGTTGCCGAGCTCGATCGTCACCGTAACGTGTTTCGCTGGTTGCTGGCTCGGTGACGATTTCCGCGCTCAGACGTTACGAGTGGATTTGCGTGACAGGATCGTCACCATCACCTGTGACGCTGGTTGCGTGGTCGGGGAGTTATCGTCACGGGTATCTACGTCTCATCTGACTGTGATGCGTTGCCGAGCTCGATCGTCACCGTAACGTGTTTCGCTGGTTGCTGGCTCGGTGACGATTTCCGCGCTCAGACCGTCAACGTTACGAGTGGATTTGCGTGACAGGATCGTCACCATCACCTGTGACGCTGGTTGCGTGGTCGGGGAGTTATCGTCACGGGTAACTACGTCTCATCTGACTGTGATGCGTTGCCGAGCTCGATCGTCACCGTAACGTGTTTCGCTGGTTGCTGGCTCGGTGACGATTTCCGCGCTCAGACCGTCAACGTTACGAGTGGATTTGCGTGACAGGATCGTCACCATCACCTGTGACGCTGGTTGCGTGGTCGGGGAGTTATCGTCACGGGTAACTACGTCTCATCTGACTGTGATGCGTTGCCGAGCTCGATCGTCACCGTAACGTGTTTCGCTGGTTGCTGGCTCGGTGACGATTTCCGCGCTCAGACCGTCAACGTTCAACGTTACGAGTGGATTTGCGTGACAGGATCGTCACCATCACCTGTGACGCTGGTTGCGTGGTCGGGGAGTTATCGTCACGGGTATCTACGTCTCATCTGACTGTGATGCGTTGCCGAGCTCGATCGTCACCGTAACGTGTTTCGCTGGTTGCTGGCTCGGTGACGATTTCCGCGCTCAGACCGTCAACGTTACGAGTGGATTTGCGTGACAGGATCGTCACCATCACCTGTGACGCTGGTTGCGTGGTCGGGGAGTTATCGTCACGGGTAACTACGTCTCATCTGACTGTGATGCCCTGCCGAGCTCGATCGTCACCGTAACGTGTTTCGCTGGTTGCTGGCTCGGTGACGATTTCCGCGCTCAGACCGTCAACGTTACGAGTGGATTTGCGTGACAGGATCGTCACCATCACCTGTGACGCTGGTTGCGTGGTCGGGGAGTTATCGTCACGGGTAACTACGTCTCATCTGACTGTGATGCGTTGCCGAGCTCGATCGTCACCGTAAATGTTTCGTTTCGCTGGTTGCTGGCTCGGTGACGATTTCCGCGCTCAGACCGTCAACGTTACGAGTGGATTTGCGTGACAGGATCGTCACCATCACCTGTGACGCTGGTTGCGTGGTCGGGGAGTTATCGTCACGGGTAACTACGTCTCATCTGACTGTGATGCCCTGCCGAGCTCGATCGTCACCGTAACGTGTTTCGCTGGTTGCTGGCTCGGTGACGATTTCCGCGCTCAGACCGTCAACGTTACGAGTGGATTTGCGTGACAGGATCGTCACCATCACCTGTGACGCTGGTTGCGTGGTCGGGGAGTTATCGTCACGGGTAACTACGTCTCATCTGACTGTGATGCCCTGCCGAGCTCGATCGTCACCGTAACGTGTTTCGCTGGTTGCTTGGCTCGGTGACGATTTCCGCGCTCAGACCGTCAACGTTACGAGTGGATTTGCGTGACAGGATCGTCACCATCACCTGTGACGCTGGTTGCGTGGTCGGGGAGTTATTGTCACGGGTATCTACGTCTCATCTGCCTGTGATGCGTTGCCGAGCTCGATCGTCACCGTAACGTGTTTCGCTGGTTGCTGGCTCGGTGACGATTTCCGCGCTCAGACCGTCAACGTTACGAGTGGATTTGCGTGACAGGATCGTCACCATCACCTGTGACGCTGGTTGCGTGGTCGGGGAGTTATCGTCACGGGTATCTACGTCTCATCTGACTGTGATGCGTTGCCGAGCTCGATCGTCACCGTAACGTGTTTCGCTGGTTGCTGGCTCGGTGACGATTTCCGCGCTCAGACCGTCAACGTTACGAGTGGATTTGCGTGACAGGATCGTCACCATCACCTGTGACGCTGGTTGCGTGGTCGGGGAGTTATTGTCACGGGTATCTACGTCTCATCTGACTGTGATGCGTTGCCGAGCTCGATCGTCACCGTAACGTGTTTCGCTGGTTGCTGGCTCGGTGACGATTTCCGCGCTCAGACCGTCAACGTTACGAGTGGATTTGCGTGACAGGATCGTCACCATCACCTGTGACGCTGGTTGCGTGGTCGGGGAGTTATCGTCACGGGTAACTACGTCTCATCTGACTGTGATGCCCTGCCGAGCTCGATCGTCACCGTAACGTGTTTCGCTGGTTGCTGGCTCGGTGACGATTTCCGCTCTCAGACCGTCAACGTTACGAGTGGATTTGCGTGACAGGATCGTCACCATCACCTGTGACGCTGGTTGCGTGGTCGGGGAGTTATCGTCACGGGTAACTACGTCTCATCTGACTGTGATGCGTTGCCGAGCTCGATCGTCACCGTAACGTGTTTCGCTGGTTGCTGGCTCGGTGACGATTTCCGCGCTCAGACCGTCAACGTTACGAGTGGATTTGCGTGACAGGATCGTCACCATCACCTGTGACGCTGGTTGCGTGGTCGGGGAGTTATCGTCACGGGTATCTACGTCTCATCTGACTGTGATGCGTTGCCGAGCTCGATCGTCACCGTAACGTGTTTCGCTGGTTGCTGGCTCGGTGACGATTTCCGCGCTCAGACCGTCAACGTTACGAGTGGATTTGCGTGACAGGATCGTCACCATCACCTGTGACGCTGGTTGCGTGGTCGGGGAGTTATCGTCACGGGTAATCTACGTCTCATCTGACTGTGATGCGTTGCCGAGCTCGATCGTCACCGTAACGTGTTTCGCTGGTTGCTGGCTCGGTGACGATTTCCGCGCTCAGACCGTCAACGTTACGAGTGGATTTGCGTGACAGGATCGTCACCATCACCTGTGACGCTGGTTGCGTGGTCGGGGAGTTATCGTCACGGGTAACTACGTCTCATCTGACTGTGATGCGTTGCCGAGCTCGATCGTCACCGTAACGTGTTTCGCTGGTTGCTTGCTCGGTGACGATTTCCGCGCTCAGACCGTCAACGTTACGAGTGGATTTGCGTGACAGGATCGTCACCATCACCTGTGACGCTGGTTGCGTGGTCGGGGAGTTATCGTCACGGGTAACTACGTCTCATCTGACTGTGATGCCCTGCCGAGCTCGATCGTCACCGTAACGTGTTTCGCTGGTTGCTGGCTCGGTGACGATTTCCGCGCTCAGACCGTCAACGTTACGAGTGGATTTGCGTGACAGGATCGTCACCATCACCTGTGACGCTGGTTGCGTGGTCGGGGAGTTATCGTCACGGGTAACTACGTCTCATCTGACTGTGATGCCCTGCCGAGCTCGATCGTCACCGTAACGTGTTTCGCTGGTTGCTGGCTCGGTGACGATTTCCGCGCTCAGACCGTCAACGTTACGAGTGGATTTGCGTGACAGGATCGTCACCATCACCTGTGACGCTGGTTGCGTGGTCGGGGAGTTATCGTCACGGGTAACTACGTCTCATCTGACTGTGATGCGTTGCCGAGCTCGATCGTCACCGTAACGTGTTTCGCTGGTTGCTGGCTCGGTGACGATTTCCGCACTCAGGCCGTCAACGTTACGAGTGGATTTGCGTGACAGGATCGTCACCATCACCTGTGACGCTGGTTGCGTGGTCGGGGAGTTATTGTCACGGGTATCTACGTCTCATCTGCCTGTGATGCGTTGCCGAGCTCGATCGTCACCGTAACGTGTTTCGCTGGTTGCTGGCTCGGTGACGATTTCCGCGCTCAGACCGTCAACGTTACGAGTGGATTTGCGTGACAGGATCGTCACCATCACCTGTGACGCTGGTTGCGTGGTCGGGGAGTTATCGTCACAGGTAACTACGTCTCATCTGACTGTGATGCCATGCCGAGCTCGATCGTCACCGTAACGTGTTTCGCTGGTTGCTGGCTCGGTGACGATTTCCGCGCTCAGACCGTCAACGTTACGAGTGGATTTGCGTGACAGGATCTGGCTCGGTGACGA
>NW_024474109.1:0-4852 GCF_017654505.1 Polyodon spathula | reverse complement strand
TGCGTGACAGGATCGTCACCATCACCTGTGACGCTGGTTGCGTGGTCGGGGAGTTATCGTCACAGGTAACTACGTCTCATCTGACTGTGATGCCTTGCCGAGCTCGATCGTCACCGTAACGTGTTTCGCTGGTTGCTGGCTCGGTGACGATTTCCGCGCTCAGACCGTCAACGTTACGAGTGGATTTGCGTGACAGGATCGTCACCATCACCTGTGACGCTGGTTGCGTGGTCGGGGAGTTATCGTCACGGGTAACTACGTCTCATCTGACTGTGATGCCCTGCCGAGCTCGATCGTCACCGTAACGTGTTTCGCTGGTTGCTGGCTCGGTGACGATTTCCGCGCTTAGACCGTCAACGTTACGCGAGGGCATCTGCGTGACAGGATCGTCACCATCACCTGTGACGCTGGTTGCGTGGTCGGGGAGTTATCGTCACGGGTAACTACGTCTCATCTGCCTGTGATGCGTTGCCGAGCTCGATCGTCACCGTAACGTGTTTCGCTGGTTGCTGGCTCGGTGTCGATTTCCGCGCTCAGACCATAAACGTTACGAGTGGATTTGCGTGACAGGATCGTCACCATCACCTGTGACGCTGGTTGCGTGGTCGGGGAGTTATCGTCACGGGTAACTACGTCTCATCTGACTGTGATGCGTTGCCGAGCTCGATCGTCACCGTAACGTGTTTCGCTGGTTGCTTGCTCGGTGACGATTTCCGCGCTCAGACCGTCAACGTTACGAGTGGATTTGCGTGACAGGATCGTCACCATCACCTGTGACGCTGGTTGCGTGGTCGGGGAGTTATCGTCACGGGTAACTACGTCTCATCTGACTGTGATGCGTTGCCGAGCTCGATCGTCACCGTAACGTGTTTCGCTGGTTGCTGGCTCGGTGACGATTTCCGCGCTCAGACCGTCAACGTTACGCGAGGGGATTTGCGTGACAGGATCGTCACCATCACCTGTGACGCTGGTTGCGTGGTCGGGGAGTTATCGTCACAGGTAACTACGTCTCATCTGACTGTGATGCCCTGCCGAGCTCGATCGTCACCGTAACGCGTTTCGCTGGTTGCTTGCTCGTTGTATCACGGTGACGATTTCCGCGCTCAGACCGTAAACGTTACGAGTGGATTTGCGTGACAGGATCGTCACCATCACCTGTGACGCTGGTTGCGTGGTCGGGGAGTTATCGTCACGGGTAACTACGTCTCATCTGACTGTGATGCCAAGCCGAGCTCGATCGTCACCGTAACGCGTTTCGCTGGTTGCTGCTCGGTGTATCAAGGTGACGATTTCCGCGCTCAGACCGTCAACGTTACGAGTGGATTTGCGTGACAGGATCGTCACCATCACCTGTGACGCTGGTTGCGTGGTCGGGGAGTTATCGTCACGGGTAACTACGTCTCATCTGCCTGTGATGCCAAGCCGAGCTCGATCGTCACCGTAACGTGTTTCGCTGGTTGCTGGCTCGGTGACGATTTCCGCGCTCAGACCGTCAACGTTACGCGAGTGGATTTGCGTGACAGGATCGTCACCATCACCTGTGACGCTGGTTGCGTGGTCGGGGAGTTATCGTCACGGGTAACTACGTCTCATCTGCCTGTGATGCCAAGCCGAGCTCGATCGTCACCGTAACGTGTTTCGCTGGTTGCTGGCTCGGTGACGATTTCCGCGCTCAGACCGTCAACGTTACGAGTGGATTTGCGTGACAGGATCGTCACCATCACCTGTGACGCTGGTTGCGTGGTCGGGGAGTTATCGTCACGGGTAACTACGTCTCATCTGCCTGTGATGCGTTGCCGAGCTCGATCGTCACCGTAACGCGTTTCGCTGGTTGCTGGCTCGGTGACGATTTCCGCGCTCAGACCGTCAACGTTACGCGAGGGGATTTGCGTGACAGGATCGTCACCATCACCTGTGACGCTGGTTGCGTGGTCGGGGAGTTATCGTCACGGGTAACTACGTCTCATCTGCCTGTGATGCCCTGCCGAGCTCGATCGTCACCGTAACGTGTTTCGCTGGTTGCTGGCTCGGTGACGATTTCCGCGCTCAGACCGTCAACGTTACGCGAGGGGATTTGCGTGACAGGATCGTCACCATCACCTGTGACGCTGGTTGCGTGGTCGGGGAGTTATCGTCACGGGTAACTACGTCTCATCTGACTGTGATGCCAAGCCGAGCTCGATCGTCACCGTAACGCGTTTCGCTGGTTGCTTGCTCGGTGTATCACGGTGACGATTTCCGCGCTCAGACCGTAAACGTTACGAGTGGATTTGCGTGACAGGATCGTCACCATCACCTGTGACGCTGGTTGCGTGGTCGGGGAGTTATCGTCACGGGTAACTACGTCTCATCTGACTGTGATGCCAAGCCGAGCTCGATCGTCACCGTAACGTGTTTCGCTGGTTGCTTGCTCGGTGACGATTTCCGCGCTCAGACCGTCAACGTTACGAGTGGATTTCGGTGACAGGATCATCACCATCACCTGTGACGCTGGTTGCGTGGTCGGGGAGTTATCGTCACGGGTAACTACGTCTCATCTGACTGTGATGCCAAGCCGAGCTCGATCGTCACCGTAACGCGTTTCGCTGGTTGCTTGCTCGGTGATCACGACGATTTCCGCGCTCAGACCGTAAACGTTACGAGTGGATTTGCGTGACAGGATCGTCACCATCACCTGTGACGCTGGTTGCGTGGTCGGGGAGTTATCGTCACGGGTAAATACGTCTCATCTGCCTGTGATGCGTTGCCGAGCTCGATCGTCACCGTGACGCGTTTCGCTGGTTGCTTGCTCGTGCTATCACGGTGACGATTTCCGCGCTCAGACCGTCAACGTTACGAGTGGATTTGCGTGACAGGATCGTCACCATAACCTGTGACGCTGGTTGCGTGGTCGGGGAGTTATCGTCACGGGTAACTACGTCTCATCTGCCTGTGATGCGTTGCCGAGCTCGATCGTCACCGTAACGTGTTTCGCTGGTTGCTGGCTAGGTGACGATTTCCGCGCTCAGACCGTCAACGTTACGCGAGGGATTTGCGTGACAGGATCGTCACCATCACCTGTGACGCTGGTTGCGTGGTCGGGGAGTTATCGTCACAGGTAACTACGTCTCATCTGACTGTGATGCCAAGCCGAGCTCGATCGTCACCGTAACGCGTTTCGCTGGTTGCTTGCTCGTTCTATCACGGTGACGATTTCCGCGCTCAGACCGTCAACGTTACGAGTGGATTTGCGTGACAGGATCGTCACCATCACCTGTGACGCTGGTTGCGTGGTCGGGGAGTTATCGTCACGGGTAACTACGTCTCATCTGCCTGTGATGCCCTGCCGAGCTCGATCGTCACCGTAACGTGTTTCGCTGGTTGCTGGCTAGGTGACGATTTCCGCGCTCAGACCGTCAACGTTACGCGAGTGGATTTGCGTGACAGGAGCGTCACCATCACCTGTGACGCTGTTTGCGTGGTCGGGGAGTTATCGTCACAGTCAGATACGACTCATCTACCTGTGACGCGTAACTCCCCGACCAACCAGCGTCACAAGTGATGGTGACGCTCCTGTCACGCAAATCCCCTCGCGTATCGTTGATGGTCTGAGCGCGGAAATCGTCACCGAGCCATCAACCAGCGAAACGCGTCACGGTGACGGTCGATCTCGGCAATGCATCACAGGCAGATGAGACGTAGATGCCCGTGACAATACCTCCCCGACCACGTAACGTCACAGGTGATGGTGACGATCCTGTCACGCAAATCCCCTCGCGTAACGTTGACGGTCTGAGCGCGGAAATCGTCACCGAGCCAGCAACCAGCGAAACACGTTACGGTGACGATCGAGCTCGGCAGGGCATCACAGGCAGATGAGACGTAGTTACCCGTGACGATAACTCCCCGACAACGCAACCAACGTCACAGGTGATGGTGACGATCCTGTCACGCAAATCCTCTCGTAACGTTGACGGTCTGAGCGCGGAAATCGTCACCTTGATCACCGAGCAGGTAACCAGCGAAACACGTTACGGTGACGATCGAGCTCGGCAGGGCATCACAGTCAGATGAGAATAGTTACCTGTGACGATAACTCCCCGACCACGCAACCAGCGTCACAGGTGATGGTGACGATCCTGTCACGCAAATCCCCTCGCGTAACGTTGACGGTCTGAGCGCGGAAATCGTCACCGAGCCAGCAACCAGCGAAACACGTTACGGTGACGATCGAGCTCGGCAGGGCATCGTCAGCGTGGAAATCGTCACCGAGACAACCAGTGTTACGCGAACTCGGTTGCGTGGGACACGTGACGATAACTCCCCGAAACGCATTGTCACGGCGTATCGTTGACAGTCTGAGCTACGCAATTCAAACATGGGCACTGCTATTGAGGGGCTTGTCGTTGGTCGTGAGTGACAGGGCAGGAACAACCGTGCAATAACGCCCAGCACAGTGACCAGCGACGATGAGATCAGGACGCAGCATTGGTGACGATTTTGTTACGTCCTTAGAGCACGCAAATCGACCTTATAGATACCAGGTTTGGTGAATCGCAGCGATCAAAAGGCCGATGTCACGCGTCCCTCACGTGACAAGTGATGTGACTCGGTCACGCCCCGACCCGCGTATCGTTGACGGTCTGATGCAAAGTCGTCGAGCAACAATCGAAAGTTACGGTGACGATCGAGCTCGGCAACGCATCACAGGCAGATGAGACGTAGATACCCGTGACGATAACTCCCCGACCACGCAACCAGCGTCACAGGTGATGGTGATGATAATGTCACGCAAATCCACTCTTAACCTTTAAGGTCTGCGCACGGAAATCGTCACCGTGATAAAACGAGCAAGCAACCAGCGAAACGCTTT
>NW_024474108.1:0-2247 GCF_017654505.1 Polyodon spathula | reverse complement strand
ACGGTGACGATCGAGCTAGGCTTGGCATCACAGTATGATGAGACGTAGTTACCCGTGACGATAACTCCCCGACCACGCAACCAGCGTCACAGGTGATGGTGACGATCCTGTCACGCAAATCCACTCGTAACGTTTACGGTCTGAGCGCGGAAATCGTCACCGTGATACAACGAGCAAGTAACCAGCGAAACGCGTTACGGCGTTACGGTGACGATCGAGCTCGGCAGGGCATCACAGTCAGATGAGACGTAGTTACCCGTGACGATAACTCCCCGACCACGCAACCAGCGTCACAGGTGATGGTGACGATCCTGTCACGCAAATCCCCTCGCGTAACGTTGACGGTCTGAGCGCGGAAATCGTCACCGAGCAAGCAACCAGCGAAACACGTTACGGTGACGATCGAGCTCGGCAACGCATCACAGTCAGATGAGACGTAGTTACCCGTGACGATAACTCCCCGACCACGCAACCAGCGTCACAGGTGATGGTGACGATCCTGTCACGCAAATCCACTCGTAACGTTTACGGTCTGAGCGCGGAAATCGTCACCGTGATACAACGAGCAAGCAACCAGCGAAACGCGTTACGGTGACGATCGAGCTCGGCAGGGCATCACAGTCAGATGAGACGTAGTTACCCGTGACGATAACTCCCCGACCACGCAACCAGCGTCACAGGTGATGGTGACGATCCTGTCACGCAAATCCACTCGTAACGTTTACGGTCTGAGCGCGGAAATCGTCACCGAGCAATACACCGAGCAAGCAACCAGCGAAACGCGTTACGGTGACGATCGAGCTCGGCTAGGCATCACAGTCAGATGAGACGTAGTTACCCGTGACGATAACTCCCCGACCACGCAACCAGCGTCACAGGTGATGGTGACGATCCTGTCACGCAAATCCACTCGTAACGTTGACGGTCTGAGCGCGGAAATCGTCACCGAGCCAGCAACCAGCGAAACACGTTACGGTGACGATCGAGCTCGGCAACGCATCACAGTCAGATGAGACGTAGTTACCCGTGACGATAACTCCCCGACCACGCAACCAGCGTCACAGGTGATGGTGACGATCCTGTCACGCAAATCCACTCGTAACGTTGACGGTCTGAGCGCGGAAATCGTCACCTTGATACACCGAGCAAGCAACCAGCGAAACGCGTTACGGTGACGATCGAGCTCGGCAACGCATCACAGTATGATGAGACGTAGTTACCCGTGACGATAACTCCCCGACCACGCAACCAGCGTCACAGGTGATGGTGACGATCCTGTCACGCAAATCCACGCGTAACGTTGACGGTCTGAGCGCGGAAATCGTCACCGAGCCAGCAACCAGCGAAACACGTTACGGTGACGATCGAGCTCGGCAGGGCATCACAGTCAGATGAGACGTAGATACCTGTGACGATAACTCCCCGACCACGCAACCAGCGTCACAGGTTATGGTGACGATCCTGTCACGCAAATCCACACGTAACGTTGACGGCCTGAGTGCGGAAATCGTCACCGAGCCAGCAACCAGCGAAACACGTTACGGTGACGATCGAGCTCGGCAACGCATCACAGGCAGATGAGACGTAGTTACCCGTGACGATAACTCCCCGACCACGCAACCAGCGTCACAGGTGATGGTGACGATCCTGTCACGCAGATGCCCTCGCGTAACGTTGACGGTCTAAGCGCGGAAATCGTCACCGCAACCAGCTATACGCGTTACGGTGACGACTGAACTCGGAACGCACCGAGCAAGCGATAAACCAGCGAAACAAGCGTCACAAGTGATAGTGACACGTTACGGTGACGATCGAGCTCGGCAACGCATCACAGTCAGATGAGACGTAGATACTTGTGACGATAACTCCCCGACCACGCAACCAGCGTCACAAGGTGACGGTGACGATCCTGTCACGTAAATCCACTCGTAACGTTTATAGTCTGAGCGCGGAAATCGTCACCGAGCCAGCAACCAGCGAAACACGTTACGGTGACGATCGAGCTCGGCAACGCATCACAGGCAGATGAGACGTAGTTACCCGTGACGATAACTCCCCGACCACGCAACCAGCGTCACAGGTGATGGTGACGATCCTGTCACGCAAATCCACTCGTAACGTTGACGGTCTGAGCGCGGAAATCGTCACCGAGCCAGCAACCAGCGAAACACGTTACGGTGACGATCGAGCTCGGCAACGCATCACAGGCAGATGAGACGTAGATACCCGTGACGATAACTCCCCGAC
>NW_024474107.1:0-2581 GCF_017654505.1 Polyodon spathula | reverse complement strand
GACAAACCACATTCTCTACACACATCAACTCGATTGAACCCAGTTGCCAATAGTTTCTGTCTTTCACAGAACTAATAATAATAATAATAATAATAATAATAATAATAATAATAATAATAATAATAATAATAATAATAATAATAATAACATTTATTTTGTATAGCACCTTTCATTACAATTATCTCAAAGTGCTTTAGACTTAAAATAAAAACAAAAACATATTAAATCAACAGCACACTACAAAGAAGCCACTTGAGGAAAATATGAGTCTTGAGACCAGCTTTAAAAGCCTCAAATCATTCCAGAGGCGAGAGATCACAGAACAAAAATGATTTCCCATCGCGTGCAGCCTTGTCCTTGGCAAGGTTAGTTTGGCACTACTGGCAGATCACAAACTGCGCTTGATCTCACATTGACAAAGCATAGCCTTCAAGCAAGCTGGACCCAGGCCATGGAAGCACTTGAAGTTAAGTCGCAAAATCATTTGCACAATTGTGTATTTAACCAGTAATCCCCTGGGCCGGATGAGATCCTCCCAATAGTACTCAAAGAAAATAAAGAAGTTATTTACAAACCGCTAACCAAGATCATGCAGCAGTCTCTTGACACAGGAGTTGTACCAACAGACTGGAAAACTGCAAACGTAATACCGATCCACAAAAATGGAAACAAAACAAAACCAGGTATCTACAGACCAATAAGCCTGACTTCTATTATATGAAACTGTAATAAGATCCAAAATGAAAAATTACCTATATGGTAACAATATCCTGGGAGACAGTCAACAAGGTTTTAGGAAAGGGAGATCATGTTTAACTAACCTGCTTGATTTTTTTGAGGATTCAACATCGATAACAGTTTCATATAATAGAAGTCAGGCTTATTGGTCTGTAGATACCTGGTTCGGTTTTGTTTCCCTTTTTGTGGATCGGTATTACGTTTGCAATTTTCCAGTCTGTCGGTACCACCCCTGTGTCAAGAGACTGCTGCATGATCTTGGTTAGCGGTTTGTAAATAACTTCTTTCATTTCTTTGAGTGCTATTGGGAGGATCTCATCCAGCCCAGGGGATTACTGGTTAAATACACAATTGAGCAAATGATTTTGCGGCTTAACTTCAAGTGCTTCCATGGTCTGGGTCCAGCTTGCTTGAAGGCTATGCTTTGTCAATGTGAGATCAAGCGCAGTTTGTGATCTGCCAGTAGTGCCAAACTAACCGTGCCAAGGACAAGGCTGCACACGATGGGAAATCATTTTTGTTCTGTGATCCCTCGCCTCTGGAATGATTTGAGGCTTTTAAAGCTGGTCTCAAGACTCATATTTTCCTCAAGTGGCTTCTTTGTAGTGTGCGGTTGATTTAATATGTTTTTGTTTTTATTTTAAGTCTAAAGCACTTTGAGTTAATTGTAATGAAAGGTGCTATACAAAATAAATGTTATTATTATTATTATTATTATTATTATTATTATTATTATTATTATTATTATTATTATTATTATTATTATTAGTTCTTTGAAAGACAGAAACTATTGGCAACTGGGTTCAATCGAGTTGATGTGTGTAGAGAATGTGGTTTGTCTCGAGCACTGAGCAGAGAGGCACTATGTCTGTGACACTGCACGGGTCTGACAAGATGCTTCATTGTGGAAAAGTGACATGCATTTCTACACTGCCATCTAGCGGTGTTGCAGTGAAACTGCATTAACAACACATTCTCTCTTGCAGTAGAAAGGTTTTTGTTGAGGCTCATCAGTGAATGCATCGCTGTGGGCTTCAGTGCACAGTAGTACCTCGCAGAGTCCAGCGCATTGTCATTGTTCACAGTCAGGTTAGCTGAATTCACTTCAAGGTTTAAAGAAGCAGACAGTCTGGGGTCAGTGGATTCAGGCTTGTCTATATTGACTGTACCTCCAGCAAGGGAATACGTTTGTAGTGAATATTGTAGAGATGCATTTCCTTTCTGCTTGTACCACTGCAGGTAAATATTATCACCTTGACTGCAGTGTATCCACACTGTATTGTGGCTATTTCTCCTTCACCGGTGTTGACATGGGCAGACAATGATGTCACTGACTCCTTCCCTTAAGAATCTGCAAGGATAGAAGTGAAATGCAGCAGTTAAAACATGTGTCTTTAAATAGGAGATTAAATATATTGTTAACAAGGGAACCCATAGAAGCAGAAGCAGCAAGCTGTAAGCAAGCAACAAAATGCAACCAACACTCACTCACAAACAATCCCATTAGAATAGAAAATGAGGCAATCACATAACACACCCCATCCATTCAAACAGGCTAACAATTCACTGATTTCACCAGGTGGACATATCCTTAACAAGGATCTGAAATGTCTTTATATAAGGGGTGAGTTTGTTTCCAATATAGACACAAGATGAGATACAATGAGAAGTTGTATATAGTTCAACCAGTGCAGGTTTGTTAAATGAACTCTTATCTCGTACATTGTATGAAGATGCTCAGGAGCATGTGTAGCAGTAGACTTATCTTCATTGTGCGCGGGGCTCCCAGTCTGTGCTCTGCACAGGAAGTGATGTGCTGCTTGTTGTTGTGTTTATACTCTGC
>NW_024474106.1:0-3233 GCF_017654505.1 Polyodon spathula | reverse complement strand
AGGTGTATGCGCTCGTGATGAGAGGTGTTGTGTGCACTTGGATATGGGGGATAGATACTTCCTTTTGTTATTATGTTTTCTGTTTTACATAACATTTTATAAAGTTGGACATTCATCAAATTGTGTCTTTTAAATTAGAAGTTGAAACCAGTGTTATATGTTGTACTATCTATTAGTGTTACAAAGCGAGACTATAGCAGGTTGCCTGGGGGGATTGCCAGCAGGTACAGAAGACCATGTCCTGTTTTATCCAGGGTAGTTTCTACACATAACACACGCTGCACTGCGATCTTTACCAAATACTCCAAGAACCTTCATAGATACTGTAGTTATTATTCTCTGTCCTCATTCATAGAATAACTACACTACTCTATGGGAGTCAATGGAGCCACATCTATGTGCTGTATGCTTGCTGTATCCTCAATATATTCAATACAATTACTCTTACCCGAGCCTGACTCCTGTCGTATTTCAATTGTAGTGATAATGGGCACGGTATCCACTGAAGCAAAGTCGTTGAAACTTGGGGGAATCAGCTCTGCACACGTACTTGTGACCATCGTTTCATTATATTCCACCCTAATGATCAGGCATGGCTTATCCTTCAGTGTGTTAATAACGCTGTGGCTTCAAGCTGCACCAATGAAGTTCATTATATTGTCATTTATTTGATAAGAAATTTCTGACATCTGTGGCTTCAAGCTGAAACTATAACGAGGTTTTAAGGTTTTTTTTTTTTTTTTTTAATATAACGAATCTTGTTATATATTGTATTCGTTTTCTTATGCATTAACATTCTGAGCAGTCTTTTAAAATATAGTGCCTGTATTATTATTATTATTATTATTATTATTATTATTATTATTTATTATTATTATTATTATTATTATTATTATTTAATTTGTTAGCATACACCCTTATCCAGGGCTATTTACAGCTGTTACAAAATATCACAGTACAAAGTATCACCTTACAAAATATCACATTACAGATAAGAGCAAGTATACAGTACGGTAACATCAGTAGAAAATAAGATCAAATTTAAATAAGAACAAAATAAAAATAAAATAAAAAAATACATCTACATACATTTAATCTGAAAGATTTCAATCCACGCGTGAGATCAATTTACACCTTGTTAAGAGGTTGGTTGATCCCTGTGTTAAGACAGGAGAGTTCATTTGCTTCGGAGCTGCGGGCTGGGTCTAGCGCAGATGAGTTCTCGCCTTGCTGGATGCAACTCCAGGGTACTGAACTGGTTTGACGGGAAATTAAACTGAGGCCAATTCTAGAGAAGGGTTACTAAGTATTGATATTGTCGATGTAAATTAATTGATTATATTTCAATTCAAAATTCCATGATCTTTTCGTGGCAGAAAAGGTGTTTTTAATTCCTAAAATAAATCTGCTAAATATTTAGGGACTCACATGCCAGTCATGAGTCAATACAGCGCACTTAACGCAATGTCTTCATGCTGTAGCGATGCTGGGGCGTCACTTGAATCGCTTTCATACAGGCAGTGCTAGAAAGCAAACTGCAGCAGGAGAGTGAGTCACAATGAAACAGTGTTCTGAGCGGAAACTCTACAGGAGCAGAGCCGGTCAGAAGTGCCGTCTGACTGAATAATGAACTTAGAACACAGACAAATAATTCTCCTACAGTGCCCCCTGGTGCGAATCATCTGAAATGCAGAGGTAAATATAATGTATACTGATAGCTAGAATATGTGTTTGAAATTGAAAACAGCGCCTACTATTTATTTACTGTTTTCTGTTCACTTCCAGATAACCCGATGTCTACATTACACTTATCCACAACTCAGGAGTCAATATGATGCAGTCTGTAAGCAACGTCATTGTTTTAGAATCGAGATCTCTCTCATCACTGTCACGAGGGCTGTGTATGTATTTTTAAAAATAAACACTTTAAACATGTATCTGTGCATTGGTGTTTTATTGCATACAGATTTATTTGTAGGATGTCTTTTTAAAATAATCAAATACAGATAGATATTAAAAATGTGTTGCTTTTTCAGATTCTTGAGTGTTGTTTTCTCTAGTAGAGTGCAGGGGGATAGCTACCAGCAGGTACAGACTCATGTGTGCTGTTTTCTCTAGTAGAGTGCAGGGGGATAGTTACCAACAGGTACAGATTCATGTGTGCTGTTTTCTCTAGTAGTTGACAGAACACAGGCTGCACTGCTATCTTCACCAGCGAGACTCACTCGGCAGGCAGCAGGAGGTTTTTGTATGAAATGATATTGAGACTCCCACAGTGTGGGACTCAGAGCACAGAAGTACGTGGCAGAGTCAAACAGCCCAGCCCCAGTGATATTCAGATGAGAGTTCTTCTCTCTTTTGTCAGGAGATGCAGGGAAACGATTTTGAAACCTTGGTAGAATGTCCTCTGCCTGATAATATCCACTGAGTATGAGCTGTGGGGCTTGATTGGGGTTCTGGATGTACCAGAAGAGAATCGGAGCAGTGGTTGCTGTTTCATACTTGCACTGAATAATGGTGCTCTCTCTCTCTGTTTAAGGACAATTGAATTTGAAGGTTGAGTCACTGAGTCTGCTCGGGTGATTTCTAAAAGAAAAGACAAAAAACAGAATGAATAAGGTTATATGAGAGCATACTTAGAAACATTTAACACATGACATGATTGCATACTTATAGATAATGTGAACTCCCTGCTCTAGTGTCAATGATTTGAACTCACTTCGCTTTTTCCAATAACCAATTGCTACCAATTTCATTGTTTTCTGTTTAATATAAATCACCGTTTCTGTTTGTCATTTATTGCTAAATTCTATGACTCTAAATGCATTTAATTTTAAGTCTTTAAAACAAGAACGTCACGTATTTTACTTGTACTATATCGTATAATAGACTGACACACGTGTTTGACAAATTGCATAACCAGTATGTATACATGAACCTACTTATGCTGAAACAGAACAGCAGCACAGTAACCCAAGTACGTTCCTGTTCCATTCTCAACACGACAAACCTCCCTCTACTGTCTGGTGCAATCTGAAGCTGGAACTGTGAACCATGTGTTTCTATAGAGGCGATGTCATGGAAACCAGTGCCCCTCCCCTACACGGTGTAGTTGCTGTCCTCCATTGCCACCTGGTGGTTGCTCAGCTCATCTGCATTCCGATGATGTTCAGCTGCACGTTGCAGTTCATATTTTTTTGCAGGCTGATCATTGAATGAATTACTGAGCGCAT
>NW_024474105.1:0-5246 GCF_017654505.1 Polyodon spathula | reverse complement strand
CAGTGCTCAGTAGCACCTTGTATATTCTGCACAGGGCGTGTTGAAGTGACAATGGGCTGCATTCAGCAATGTGTAGGTTTTGAGATTTTGTTTTTCCCAAACAGTCCTTTTTTTCAAAAGCCGGGGATCAGAAAGCCTTTTCCTCATTAGTCAATTTTCTCTGAGAAGGGTTTAGGTTGGTTCTAAACTTCTATTAAAATACGACAGGGAAGTTATCTTTAAAATGTAATAAACAAAGATGAGTCACTGCTTACTAGTAATTGGCAGTTAATAGTATGTAAACTAGGAAAAAAACAATTCTCCGTTTTTAAAAACTTCTCTATTTTTCTTAAAGACCTGATCCTGCAGTCAAAAAATGAAAAGAAGGCTTTGATGTATCATAAACCTTGGGGGAAATCAATAAGACCTCCTTAATAAGGGATGCTGTGAGTGACAGATTGATGAATAGAGCTCACTGTGCTGACCTGTGTGAGAGGTGCAGTGAGCAGGGTCCTGCTCAATAAAGATACCTGCTACATGCAATGCTTTTCCAATTCAACCATTTGTTCCATGTAATCTCTATGATATGGGTAAATAAATGTTTATATTATCGATACTTGATCAAATTCAACGAGGATAAAGACAACGCTGTCCATAGTCCCGAACTGGTCAGCTATGAAAAGCAAATTAGATTAAATTTATCCTTTGCTTACCAGAGAGCTTTAAATAAACGCCCTAGCGTTTATTTACAATATTTGCCAGTAGCCCCGGCGCCCATTGGAGACCGGCAACTATTTGAGAATCAGCGTTTATTATATAAAATCACTAACATCTGCAAAAACTTCCGATGCAATCATTAAATAGCTGCCTGCACACAACCTTATAGAAACAACATAAGTAAATTACAACATTCCAGCAATGTCATTAAAAGTTGTGTTAATGGAAAATAACAGTTTTTACCGAAGTATAAATGAATATGGAAGTGGTTAGAAGCAAGTGTCTTTTTTATATATCGGCCAAATGCAGGACTATCCCTTTAAGGCACCGAGTTAAAAGAGAGTGCATCAGAACAGTCTCAGCAGAGCGCGAATATTTCTGGATGGAGAAAGAGCTGTGTTGAAGCACCGTTTGCGCAGATTTTCTGGGAAACCTGAAAATAGAAATAGCAGGGGTGTATACTTTCACGTAATAAAGGTATGATTTCGTTATTGTTGATTTAGTCAAATGTGTGTATAGAACATGTTAAATTTGACTGTTTAACAAGATATGATGTAACACATGGGGAGGTGGCAGGCCCTGAATGAAAATGTGCATCTGTTTCTTACAGAGGCCGCCATCACCCTCTTGCTCTGTATAAGATTGTTCACCTATCTTTAAAACAAAACCCTATTTCTATCCTTACCTGCTCTATTCATTTGTACCCTTCCCTTGTGTTACCTCTCTCTCAAATCCTTCTTTCTTACTAATTTTGGTGAATAAACCGAGACCCTGAAAAGAACCCCAGACCCTGTGTGAGTGTGTTCAAAGAAAGAGAACAAAACACCACGACCCTGGTAAGAGGGGGCAGGGGGGGGGGGGTTTACATTTGGTACCAGGAGTGGGGCCTCAGTGTTAGAGGGTGGATTGCACGGTGAAGAGCAGATGTCGTGATTGAGACCGTGAGGCTGCGATAGACTGGAGTGTCGGACGAAAGGACCGGGCTGCCTAGGGTCTGTGATCGGGAAATCGCGTCGAAGGAAATTCCGGGCTGCCCAGTGTCTGAGGTGATCGCGGCGTGTGAAATTCAGCGGAGGCCGAAGAGGATCGCGAGGTGGCAGGAGAGCCGTAGGACTGGGACTACAGAAGAAAAAAAAAGGGACTGTGTATTTCTAAAGTAAAGACTGAAATAATTGTGTCGTAATTGCTTAGTTAAGGATTGTAGTATTCTAAGGGCAGCCGAACACCAGGACTGGTGGGGATGAATATAATTAGCAGGTGCCGTAGTTTACTTCTACAGGCAGACTCAGAATTACAGAAGGAAAGTAAGGTTGACGTGGAATGGATAGAGGCATTTCAACGCGTACAGTGGCAGTCTGAGCCGTCAGCATGTATCACAGCGAAGATGGTTACTAAGCAGCGTGTCAGAATTCCGGCAGGGTCGCTGGCGTCAGTGACTGTTTCTGCAGGGAACAGGGGGAAAGAATTGGTGTTGCTAGAACCATTGTCCACACCACTGCCGGGGGGTTTGATAGTTGTCCCTATGTTGGTAGAAATCGTAGCAGGTTTGTGCACAGTGCAGTTAGTGAATATGGCAAAATACGATGTGTGGCTTCCTTTTAAAACAAGAATAGGAAGATTAGTACCAGTAACTGCAGTGGAAAACAGACTTTGTGAAGTGCAATTTCACAGGATTTCGGCCAATGTAGATCAGATCATGGTGTGTAATCAGAACATAAGAACATAAGAACATAAGAAAGTTTACAAACGAGAGGAGGCCATTCGGCCCATCTTGCTCGTTTGGTTGTTAGTAGCTTATTGATCCCAGAATCTCATCAAGCAGCTTCTTGAAGGATCCCAGGGTGTCAGCTTCAACAACATTACTGGGGAGTTGATTCCAGACCCTCACAATTCTCTGTGTAAAAAAGTGCCTCCTATTTTCTGTTCTGAATGCCCCTTTTTCTAAACTCCATTTGTGACCCCTGGTCCTTGTTTCTTTTTTCAGGCTGAAAAAGTCCCTTGGGTCGACACTGTCAATACCTTTTAGAATTTTGAATGCTTGAATTAGGTCGCCACGTAATCTTCTTTGTTCAAGACTGAACAGATTCAATTCTTTTAGCCTGTCTGCATATGACATGCCTTTTAAGCCCGGAATAATTCTGGTCGCTCTTCTTTGCACTCTTTCTAGAGCAGCAATATCTTTTTTATAGCGAGGTGACCAGAACTGAACACAATATTCAAGATGAGGTCTTACTAGTGCATTGTACAGTTTTAACATTACTTCCCTTGATTTAAATTCAACACTTTTCACAATGTATCCGAGCATCTTGTTAGCCTTTTTTATAGCTTCCCCACATTGTCTAGATGAAGACATTTCTGAGTCAACAAAAACTCCTAGGTCTTTTTCATAGATTCCTTCTCCAATTTCAGTATCTCCCATATGATATTTATAATGTACATTTTTATTTCCTGCGTGCAGTACCTTACACTTTTCTCTATTAAATGTCATTTGCCATGTGTCTGCCCAGTTCTGAATCTTGTCTAGATCATTTTGAATGACCTTTGCTGCTGCAACAGTGTTTGCCACTCCTCCTACTTTTGTGTCGTCTGCAAATTTAACAAGTTTGCTTACTATACCAGAATCTAAATCATTAATGTAGATTAGGAATAGCAGAGGACCTAATACTGATCCCTGTGGTACACCGCTGGTTACCACACTCCATTCTGAGGTTTTTCCTCTAATCAGTACTTTCTGTTTTCTACATGTTAACCACTCCCTAATCCATGTACATGTGTTTCCTTGAATCCCAACTGCGTTCAGTTTGAGAATTAATCTTTTGTGCGGGACTTTGTCAAAAGCTTTCTGGAAATCTAAATAAACCATGTCATATGCTTTGCAATTATCCATTATCGATGTTGCATCCTCAAAAAAATCAAGCAAGTTAGTTAGGCACGATCTCCCTTTCCTAAAACCATGTTGACTGTCTCCCAGTACCCTGTTACCATATAGGTAATTTTCCATTTTGGATCTTATTATAGTTTCCATAAGTTTGCATATAATAGAAGTCAGGCTTACTGGTCTGTAGTTACCTGGTTCAGTTTTGTTTCCCTTTTTGTGGATCGGTATTACGTTTGCAATTTTCCAGTCTGTCGGTACCACCCCTGTGTCAAGAGACTGCAGTTATGCTAAAACAGTGCAGTTGGTGATAAGGGAACTCAATCGATGATTAAGCAGGTAAAGATAGGAGGGACGCCGGAACAAAAACAACGTCTAGAGCAGTTGTTGAGGAAATATGTTAATGTTTTTGCAGTTAGTGATGGGGATTTGGGATATTGTGATATTGTGAAGTATGAGATTACATCACATCAAACAGCTATTAGAGAAGGGCATAATACGAAACAGTTCTAGCGCATACGCGTCGCCCATTGTACTGTTTCGGAAGACAGATGGGAAAGTCTATGTGTCGATTATAGAAAGTTAAATGCTAAAACCAAGCGAGATGCATTCCCACTTCCTAGAATAAATTAATCTTTTGATGCTGTGCATGGGGCGCAGTTCTTTTCGACCCAGGATTTGGCTAGCGGATATCATCAAGTGGCGATGCATGATAAGGACCAGGAGAAAACAGCGTTTGTGTCTCCGTTTGGTTTGTTTGAATATACCCGAATGCCATTTGGTATGTGCAATGCTCCCGCTACGTTCCAGCGGTTAATGCAAGCTACTATGAGTGATTTGATCTTTGAAATACTGCTAGTTTATTTAGACGATGTATTGGTTTATTCTACCTCATTTGAGAAGCACCTGCACTGATTGGATATTGTATTGGCTAGACTAAGGGAGACAGGATTGAAACTGAAACCAGAGAAATGCCATTTTCTGCAGACTGAGGTGAGATATTTGGGTCATTTAGTTTCAGCGGTAGGAGTCTCTACTGACCCTGAAAAAGTGTCGGCAGTGGGAAATTGGGAAACGCCAAATTCTGTGAAAGGGTTAAGGTCGTTTCTAGGGTTTGCTAGTTATTATAGGATGTTTATTCATAACTTTGCAAAGATTGCAGGCCCATTGCTTGACTTGGTGCACATTTGCAATAGTCAGGGTGCTGTTAAGCTTGAGCCCAAGGTGTTTGGACAGCTGTGGACAGCAGACTGTAAACGAGCCTTCATGGAATTGAAGCAGTGTTTGACAAAAGCCCCTGTGTTTTGCTGACTACAATAGGCCTTTTGTAGTGGAGACTGATGCCAGTCATGAAGGATCAGGTGCAATACTCTCGCAGGAACAGGGGGGTGGGCGCCGGGTAGTAGCTTATGCTAGTAGGAGGTTAAGACCGGCAGAGCGAAATGACTGTAATTACAGTAGCATGAAGTTGGAGTTGCTAGAGCTTAAATGGGCAGTGTCACAAATTTAGGAGTTACCTGATAGGGTCTAAGTTTGTTGTGTTAACGGGCAACAACCCGTTATGCCATCTGCAAACCGCTAAGCTGTTGGCTATAGAGCAGCGGTGGGTAGCTCAATTAGCTCTGTTTGACTTCATTGTAAAGTACAGACCCGGTAAGAGTAATAGAGCTGCACA
>NW_024474104.1:0-3069 GCF_017654505.1 Polyodon spathula | reverse complement strand
GTTTCTCGGATCTTGCCTTTTTAGCTGCGTGCCGGTTGCCAAGAGACAGGCGATTCTGCAACACAACATTTTTCGCTAAGCAGACGGTGCGCACACACATTCGCTCGGATACGCATCTGGTTCGCACCGCAGACGCAGCGGTGTCTTTCTCGTACACGCATCAGGTCTCGTTCTGCAGATCAGTCTGTTTCGCTGCGCAACCGGTTTCGTGCGCAGCTGGTTGCACAGACTCAGGCAGGTCCGCAACGCAGCCGTATTCGCTAAGCAGAAGGTGCGCACATGCGCTCGAATAGCTTTTCGAATAGCTTTTCGTTTTCGCATTTTCGCATCTTTTCGCAGCGCACACGCAGCTGGTTCGCTGCTTTCGCTGCGCATCCGTTCCACAGACGTAACCTGTTTCGCAGATCTTGCCGGTTTAGCTGCGGTCGTTTGCAAAGAGACAGGCTGCTCCGCAACGCACATTTTTCGCTAAGCAGACGGTGCGCACACACATTCGCTCGGATACGCATCTGGTTTCGCGCCGCAGACGTAGCGGTGTCTTTCTCGTATACGCATCAGGTCTCGCTCTGCAGATGCAGCCTGTTTCTCTGCGCAGCCTGTTTCGCTGCGCAGCGCGTTTCCTGCTCAGCCGGTTGCACAGACTCAGGCAGGTCTTCAACGCAGCCTTATTCGCTAAGCAGAAGGTGCGCACATGCGCTCGAACAGCTTTTCGTTTTCGCATCCGGTTTCGCACCACAGACGCAACTGGTTTGGCAGCGCAGCTCCGTTCCCTCCGCACCCGTTCCACAGACGTAACCTGTTTCGAAGATCTTGCCGGTTTAGCTGCGGGTCGTTTGCAAAGACACAGGCTGCTCGCAACGCACATTATTCGCTACGCAGACGGTGCGCACATACATTCGCTTGGATACGCATCTGCTTTCAATCCGCAGATATATCCTATTCCGATGCGCAGCTCCAGCGCTAGCAATCTTGCTGACGCATTCCATTTCAGCCGTGCTGCATCTGTCGCATTGCAACCTGTGCGTAGTCATAGCTGGTTTCGCTCAGGAGTCTTTCCCATATACGCAGCAGGTTTCGCTCTGCAGATGCAGCCTTTTTAGCTGGGCAGCGCATTTCCTGCACAGTCGGTTGCACAGACTCAGGCAGGTCCTCAACGCAGCCGTATTCGCTAAGCAGAAGGTGCGCACATGCATTCGCTCGAACACATTTTAAGTTTTCGCATCAGGTTTCGCACCGCAGACGCAACTGGTTTCGCAGCGCACCTGCTTTCGCTGCGCACCCGTTCCACAGACGTAACCTGTTTCTCGGATCTTGCCTTTTTAGCTGCGTGCCGGTTGCCAAGAGACAGGCGATTCTGCAACACAACATTTTTCGCTAAGCAGACGGTGCGCACACACATTCGCTCGGATACGCATCTGGTTCGCACCGCAGACGCAGCGGTGTCTTTCTCGTACACGCATCAGGTCTCGTTCTGCAGATCAGTCTGTTTCGCTGCGCAACCGGTTTCGTGCGCAGCTGGTTGCACAGACTCAGGCAGGTCCGCAACGCAGCCGTATTCGCTAAGCAGAAGGTGCGTTTTGTGTAAAGGTTTGTGGAATGTTGTATGTGGTGCCTGTGGTTTTGCTCTGGAGTGTGGTAAGTTGTTAGAAGTGTCATGGTGCTTTTGTTGGTTTGCGATTAAGTACAGGCAGTTTACTGGACACTAAGTAGTTGTTCAAGTTTTTGTTTTTTCTGTAGGCTGAGATTACCTTGTGCCCTGTAAGAAGGTTGGTGTCTTGTAATTTGTTGGTTAGGCTTTGCTTGACCTGTGAGTTAGCTGCAACACTAAAATGTGAGTAGGTAGTTATAAGTGGAATAATCTTTTTGTTGTCTCTAGGCTTTTGTTCTAGGAAGGTTTTCTTTATTCCTCTGAGGAAGGAACGGGAGTACCCCCTTTGCCTGAGTGCTGTGAATAAGATTTTGGTAGCTGCCTGGAAGTCAGTAGGTTGTGTGCAAATTCTGTGGAATCTGAGAAGTTGTGATTTGATTAAACCTCTAAAAGTGTGTGTGGCAGGCTGGCGAGTGGATAGAGGCCCAGAGACAGACTGCAGTTCAACTACTTTCAATAACTATTTTATTATAAATAAACAAAAATAAAGTGCACAAGGGCAAAATAACAGATACTCAAACACAAATAAAGCAAAAACAAAACTCACAAAAATAAAGTTTCCAGGCTGGGCAATGCCTTCACTGGATTTAGAAAATTCAAAAACCACAAAACAAACACCAACCTGCTTCCTCAGCTCCCTCTCTCCAAATGAGATGCAGAGGCCTCCTTTTATATCAGGTGGCTGGGCGCTGATTGATCGTTAATCAACCTAATCAACTAATCAACCCCAGCCACCTGAACATAATAAACCCAGGCAGGTAGGGGAAGTTAACCCCATCCCTGCCAATTTCTAAAGAGCAGAGCTTTGCTCTGCCACAGTGTGTTTAGGGTGGTAAAGTTTGGGTGTGTCAGTTTCTTTAAAATATACTTTGGTGTCTAGCTGGTGTGTTTGTGAAAAATTCGGTCCTTTGTAAGTGGTCGTGTCTAAAAAGTTTACTTCGCTGCTATGTGTGGTGTATTTCACTTTGATGACTGATGGTGTGTGTTAAGTAAACAGATGAAATTTTTAAAATCCTCTATGCTATGTGTCCAAGTGCCCCAAATGTCATCTAGGTACCTGAAATAGTGCTTTGGTCTCTGTGGGCATCTGCGGAGGATTGTCTCTTCCCAATCGGCCATGTAGATGTTGGCATACGATGGCGCAAAGCGTTTCCCCATCGCTGTTCCTTTGGTCTGGAGGTAGAATTGGCTGTCAAATTCAAAGTCATTTTTTGTTAAGCTGATTTCCAGGAGTTTGATCAATTCTTCGTCTGGTCTGGTTGGATCCGGGTTCAGATTCAAGCGTTTCCTGATAGCTGCAATGCCTGCGTTGGTCTCTATGTTTGTGTACAAGCTGTCTATATCTATTGTAAAAAAATAAGCAGTTTCTGTTAGTTTGAGTGTTTTAATTTTTTTCTATGAAATCATATGTGTCTTTGAGG
>NW_024474103.1:0-4583 GCF_017654505.1 Polyodon spathula | reverse complement strand
TAGGTAGTGTGTTTGGTGGATAGGGGGTTTAAAAAGTGATCTATGTATTCTGCAATTCTATATGATTCGCTGTTGCAGTCCGATAGTATCGGTCTGCCTGGTGGTATGGTGTGTGGGATAGTCCACGTGTCTGGCGATTTGTGTATTTTTGGCAGCATGTAAAAAAGACGTGCTCTGGGTGTGTCTGCCCAACTGAGATAGTGTGCCTGTTTTTTGGTAATTATTTTTTGGTCTGTTAGTGTTTGTATTATTCTATTAATTTCCTGAGCGGAATCAAGATAAATTGGTGCGTCTAGTTTCCTGTAGCGTTCTGGATTGTTTAGTTGCCTGTTGGCTTCAAAGAGCTGCCCTTGTCTGCTGGTTTGAAAATGATGTCAGTATGTTTTTGTAATTCCTTAAGTGCTATCCTTTCTGATGCCGTTAGGTTGTCTTCTGTTTTGTAGTTCCCTGGGTTAAGGCTGTGTATTGCTTTTAGGTCTTCAAGAATCTTCAAGAATGATCTCTGTGATTTTCCCCCAGGTGCTAGAAAACTGCAAACAAATCACTGTAGTTGCTGTATTAGTATTCTGTTCATCTTCGTAGGTCCCTGTTTGCTGTGCTGCTGTGGCCAAAATGCCCTATTAAATGCTTTTTAAATCATATAGTCAGCAGGGATTAAAATCAGCCCACCCCCTTTTTTGTAATGGTATTAACAATTGTTACCTTTCCCACAGGTTGGGGTCCCCCCTGCACCCCGCGGAGTCCCCCAGATCGAGGTGACCTTTGACATCGATGCCAACGGGATCGTCCACGTGTCAGCCAAGGACAAGGGCACCGGCCGCGAGCAGCAGAGTAAGCAGGAGATTCTGCACGGCAGACTAAAGTAGATAGTGAGAGCTCTGGAAAGAGAACCCCACTCAACACCGCAGATTTGAAGGAATTTGAATGTATTGAGACGGAATGGGAAATTGAAGCGACAGTGTCTGGTTCTTCGTGGCTCAGCCGCCTTCCTTTTTTTCCCCAGTTATAATCCAGTCATTCTGGCGGCCTTAGCAAGGATGACATCGAGAACATGGTGAAGAACGCAGAGAAGTACGCTGAGGAGGACAGGAGGAGAAAGGTATGAGAGCAGGGGGCTCTAGACAGTTTGCTAAACTTGAACTGCATAGATTTCATTACAAAGCCATGATGCATTCAGCTCTACCTTGCCACGTCACTGAAAACCCAATCCATTTCTGCATGCTGAGTAACTGATTTGTGTAAGGTGTTGTAATTTAATGTTTGATTGTTTGTTTGTTTGTTCATTTATTTTCATTTATTTTTTTATAAAAGGGTGTTTGACCATATTGAAACCAGGATTGAAGGTAAGGGTGGCGGTGTGAGTAGCAGTGAGCCCGCCATTGCACTCGGCTGACACTAGGTATTTGACACAAATAAGACGCTGCTTCGAAGCCCTTGTGAACTGGCTGAGGCGTCGCTTGTTACATGACACAGCTAAGAGGAGGAGTTCAAGGCAACAGCCTCCCTGTCCTGCCGATGAGGTAGCTGTATGCCCTCGCCCACCTCAGCTGCTGTGGGGCCTCTCCGTGAAATACGTGAATACAGGGATGGAAACAAGACTCCTATTGCAAAGCAGTTTCACCCGTTCGTGGTCTTACTATGAGTTTAAGAATACACACTTGAGCTTGTTACCTATGCACTGTGGATGATCAAGCTCCTAGTAGAACCTGGAGTGGGTGAAACTGATGTGCAATAGGAGTTGTATTTCTTTCCCAGCTGTGCAGTGGAATTCTTCTATGCCTTGCAGTGTGTTCAGTGCTGGCAGTGATTGGAATGGGGTCCCTTTCTAGACTGTGCTCCTATATATTCCTATTAAAGCAACTATTCCAGCTGCATTTCCTGATTCGTATACATTACATTGAGATCTGACTTCAGGTAGATTATGGGAACCAGTGCACTCCTCCTGTAATTACTGAAGGCCCTTGCTGTTGTAACTGTAGTAACGACGCCTCCTCCTCCTCCTCTCAGTGCAACAAACTGAAAGAAGAGATCGCCAAAGTGAGAGAGCTGCTGGCCAGGAAGGACTCTGAGACTGGTGAAAACATCAAGCAGGCTGCGAGCACCCTGCAGCAGGCATCGCTCAAACTCTTCGAGATGGCCTACAAGAAGGTAGGTACCCTGGGTCCCCTTGACGTCTCTCCTCGAGCTGTGTGGTTACTCTTTCTGTGGCACAGCCTTGGGGTTTTGCAGTGCCCTTCCGGATTGCTTTGTGTCATTGTCGAGCCTCTCCGGGAGCACTGTATAAGTACTTAAACTTGTTTGAACAATGTGATTTTTAATATTGTTTTGTATTTCCAGATGGCATCTGATCGGGAGGGCAGTAGTGGCAGTGGTGGTAGCAGCGGTTCTGGCAGTGAAGAGAAGAAGGAGGGGCAGCAGTAGAGCCCCGCACCACGCTGAATTGCCCTGGGGCATCCACACCTGGGGCAGGGGGCTGAAGAAGCTTGGGAAGGCAACGCTCATCTACTCTCCTGAGCGAATAACACGCACAAGTCATTCTTGTATACTGTGTTTTTGCAGTATTCTATACATGGCTGGTTTTTCTGTTCTCTCATAATTTTGTAATTTAATAGTTCAGAAGTATATCTTGTCAGCATTTTTAAAGATGTGTTTTTTGTTTTGTTTTTTTTGTCATGTTGTAAAAATGATAAAGGTGATAATTATGATACGTTATCTGGAATGGCATTTGGCTGCTTTTCAGTGAGGATAGACCTTGCTTTGTCTGGTCCTGTATTTTGCATACCTTTTGATTGAACTTAACTTATTTAAAACCACCAAAAAGGACTGTACTGGAGACAGTGTCAGTAGCATCATAAGGTGTGTACATTTCTGACACTGTCCAGGTCTGAGTCTGCAGCAGCAGCACCATCATAGTTACAAAGAAACAAGAAAAACTTCCAGATTTCTGCCACATTCACACTTGAGCACTCTCAGCTGCTGGAGGACTGCCCTGTATTTAAATATGCAGTTCAGGTCTATTACAACCAAGTGTTCCTCTTGACCCGTCTCAGTTACAACACTCTTATTTATTGTACAGTGTAAGAAATTGGATTTATTAAAATGATTGTAATGTATGAACATCTGTCCACTATATTAATACTGGTGGGGTCTTTATGCAAAAGTTTTGCTTAGTGTCTGGCTTTTACTAAAGCAGGGCTTGCCATGTCACAGTTTGGTGGGACGGTGTCTGGGATGCCTGTTGTGGTTTGTGCACAGTCTGGCCTGTGATCAGTTAATGTTCTTGTACTTGTGGTGTGTTTGTAAATTGCCAGGTAGAAAAAAAGGGGTTCTGTGTGTTAATCTCAACACAGAATAATATTCTTTACTTTCCTGTGATCCCTCTATCTACAACATTTTATAAAGACAAAGCATGTGACCGCATTTAACATGAAAGTGAAGCTTGTATCTGCGACAAGAATCTGTTTAAAAAATCCATGTATATAATGTGCCGTTTTCAAAATACAGAAATCACTACTCAGAAGAAAGTGTTTTTCAAGTGCTAAAATAATTCCGATGTGAGTGTTTAAAGTTAAAGATGAGCAAAAATAGTACCTGATCTCTTGAGTTTTAGTCCCTGCTGCACACTCTACGGGACCCTGAGCTGCTAAAGGTTCAGAGAGGGGTTGCTGGCTGAGCTAATGGCTCTGGTTATACATTAACATTGACGAGGGTGTCTGGGAGTTCAGCAGTCAGAGTCACATCGTATTCTTGTGCAACATAAAATAGTAAGTTTTTTTTTTTTTTAAATAAAATCTGAGATTCAAACTCTTGATTGTTTGTGTGTTACTTTCTTTCAAGAGGCCTGTCTCAAAGAATCCAGTCACACCTGCAAGCACGAGCTGTCCTTTCATAGGCAAGTTAAAATATGGGGAAAATGGGCTTGTTTATTTAGAAACGGATCAATATTAATCTCACACTACCTTAACAAAATTCACATCAGGGGCTCTAAATAAGTTCCACTGAACTCTACCAGTGGCATTGTAGTCCAGGGCATCAGGGCCCAGTGTTATAATGATGGCTTATAAATATAAATAACGTGATAAATACGGTGAATATACACTGGGGCTGACAACAGACCAGAGGCGACTGTGCTGTTACAGTATAGCTGTTATATATTAAAATGTGATATCCAGTGAGTACAGAAGATATTTATTTAAGGCTACTGTAGAAATCCGGTGTGCATTGCAAACTCCAGCAGCTGTTTAATATTGATTAGTTCATGCACATGTGCTCATATGAGCCTGTGTGTATGAAAGAGTGCTTCCTTCTCACCGCTGTGTAGTACTAGCTCGCAACGGCTCAGAGCACTGCAGTTATCACGCTGAGGACAAGAATAACGCAACTGCACCGCTGGAGTTTTTACATTGACATAGAGATCTCTTCCAACAAACCTCCGGTGGAGAAGACAACGCTCTGAGCGTATCCCACAATGCATCAGCGCTGTGCACATCCCGAGAGAGAACTCGATGGTGCAAGCTGGAAGTATAAAACAGGCTTCCGACGCGCTTGCTAGGTCTTGCTGATACTGGCGGATGGAGGTTGGT
>NW_024474102.1:0-8781 GCF_017654505.1 Polyodon spathula | reverse complement strand
CACAGACTGGAGCCTACAAACTAACAAGAACATTCTCATCATTGGTGACTCCAACCTCCACAGAATCCCGGACCACACCCAGAGGCAAATACAGATTGAAAGCTACCCAGGGGCAAAATTCCTACATGCAGCCAACCTTCTGGACAAAGCCAAAACAGACAGAGGAGTGACCAAAGTGATCCTATCATTTGGAATCAACAACAAGGACCAGAAAGTCAAAGAGACAGCCATCAAAAACCTACAGAAGATGTACAGGTCAGCAAAGAAAACCTTCCCAGCTGCAGAAATCAAAGTGCCACTAGTGAACTTCTCACAGGCACTCGACATGCAGGACCAACGGAACTTGGAGGAACTAAACAGATTCATCTCAGCCAACCTGCCACACATTCCACTGTTACCAACTGAGAACTTCCGAGTCGGCAGAGACAACATCCACTGGACAACCAACACAGCCAAGGATATGCTCCAGCACTGGTGCCAGCATTTAAACTAGGAGACCCCACAAGCCCAAACATCTCCAGGGACGGGGCATCAAACATAGTGAACTCCACGATAGACCTACACTAGAAAAAGAGATTTGAAACAAACAAAAAAACAGAAAAATAAATCCAAAAACAGTCAGATGGCCCGTGCACCTTTCTTTCCCTGGAAAACCAACCAAGTGTAGGGTTCTCAGGGAAACAAAGTTCATACCTAACCCTAACCGGCCAGTGCCTCTGACTCAGGAGAAACAAAGAAGTTTAAAATGTTTTTCAAATGTTTTTTCAAAATGTTTTTTATTTTTTATTTTTATTTATTTATTTTTTTGCTATAACTTGCCTTTCCCACAGAGCTAAACCACACATTCCAGAGTGATTCAAACCTACCAATGGAACTCTGGAGAGTGACGATAAAAGCAAAAAGGGCAATTAGCAGTCAGTCAGGGCAACCTTTGAACCTGATCATCACCCCAATTAAGGGCAGATCAATAGGGGCCTCTAGCCCAGCCCAGAGGGTGTTGCTATGCAAACTTGAAATGCATAAAATGATGACCAGGTAATTCAGTTTTCAGAACACCTGATGAAGCCTAATGAAGAGGCGAAACGTTGTGCACACCTAGAAGAAAAAGAAATTGAGGAAACCAACAGAGACCAAGGCAAGAGATCCAACAGGACAGGATTCTCTACCATCTCCTGGTTACCACAAGGATACATTGAATAGGAACTTAGAACTAAACTAACTTTTCTTTTTCAGGAAATAACTTCCCTTTTTTTTTTTTTTTTTTTTCCTTTGCAGCAACTAACCACAAATACATTTTTCTTTTAGGATATCTTGCAAAAAAACTAACCTCTTCCTTTCCCAGCACTTAAATACCACGGTACCAACACAGCCATCATTCACAGTACTCCAAGAAGGTAAGTATAGATTGTGTTTGTAGTGGAAACCTAACGGTGCCAACGTAAGCTACAAATCACTCTCTCGCCACCCACCCCACCTACACAGCACTTCAGAAAGGTAAGTATAGATTGTGTTTGTAGTGGAAACCTAACGGTGCCAACGTAAGCTACAAAACAATCGGTTCTCTCATTTCTCACACCACCTACAGTACACTCCAGGCACACTACAACACATCACCCTAACCACTCTTTTTCTTTTTCAGGAAATAACTTCCCCTTTTTTTTCCTTTGCAGCAACTAACCACAAATAACATTTTTTTTCCTTTTTTTTAGGATACCTTGCAAAAAAACTAACCTCTTCCTTTCCCAGACAACACATCACCCTAACCACTCTTTTTCTTTTTCAGGAAATAACTTCCCCTTTTTTTTTTCCTTTGCAGCAACTAACCACAAATACATTTTTCTTTTAGGATACCTTGCAAAAAAAACTAACCTCTTCCTTTCCCAGACAACACATCACCCTAACCACTCTTTCCTTTTCAGCACTATGGAACCCTCCATACACCCAGTAAAGGCTTTCTACAGATTGATCCAAACAATTCACCATTTGGACAACGTGAATGAAGCTATCATCAACAATAGAGTCCCGCCTGGAATGCTGAAACAAACCAACCACTTGCAACTCTACATCAAACCAGCCCTGCCAACTCCAGCCACGGCAGAACTCTTAGCAGCCAATGCTAAGAACTGGATGCACACAAATCTTCAAATCCTGCAAATACACTATGAAGATACACTCTCCAGACTACAAAAAGACCTGCACAGAATACCAACTGGGAACTGGGAGGAACCATTCCAGAAGGCTAAAACGTGGGCCTGCAGGAACTTCGGGAAGAAGATCAAGCAGGCTACCTTCCAGACAGCTTTTCTGATGGCACACGAGAACACCACCAGACGGCGGAGTCTCCCAGACCCACCAACAGAAGCAGACGCGGACTGGCTGTGCATCCAGGCCACTACATGTGCTGCCCAGATCAAGACACCGACTGGAACCACTAAACCTACCTCGGATTCTAATCAAACTGCCTCTCCTAACCTAACCATAACCCTGAACCTAACCCTAACCCTAACCCTAACCCCACCTAACCCTGAACCTAACCCCAACCCTAAACCTAACCCCACCTTGCACCCCGAACCCAAACCTAACTGCAACCCTAACCGCACACCTATCCCTAACCCTTACCCCCTCTGCACCCCCACCTCTAACCCTATCCCACTCTGTACCCCCACCCAGATTCTACCAGAGAACCGACGACTCGGCAGCAGCCCAGCAACACGGCCCAGGAGAACCTACCAGGTCCACAGACACATCGACACGGACAAAAAGAACACAGACTGGAGCCTACAAACTAACAAGAACATTCTCATCATTGGTGACTCCAACCTCCACAGAATCCCGGACCACACCCAGAGGCAAATACAGATTGAAAGCTACCCAGGAGCAAAATTCCTACATGCAGCCAACCTTCTGGACAAAGCCAAAACAGACAGAGGAGTGACCAAAGTGATCCTATCATTTGGAATCAACAACAAGGACCAGAAAGTCAAAGAGACAGCCATCAAAAACCTACAGAAGATGTACAGGTCAGCAAAGAAAACCTTCCCAGCTGCAGAAATCAAAGTGCCACTAGTGAACTTCTCACAAGCACTTGACATGCAGGACCAACGGAACTTGGAGGAACTAAACAGATTCATCTCAGCCAACCTGCCACACATTCCACTGTTACCAACTGAGAACTTCCGAGTCGGCAGAGACAACATCCACTGGACAACCAACACAGCCAAGGATATGCTCCAGCACTGGTGCCAGCATTTAAACTAGGAGACCCCACAAGCCCAAACATCTCCAGGGACGGGGCATCAAACATAGTGAACTCCACGATAGACCTACACTAGAAAAAGAGATTTGAAACAAACAAAAAAACAGAAAAATAAATCCAAAAACAGTCAGATGGCCCGTGCACCTTTCTTTCCCTGGAAAACCAACCAAGTGTAGGGTTCTCAGGGAAACAAAGTTCATACCTAACCCTAACCCTGACCCTGACCCTAACCCTAACCCTAACCCTAACCTTTCCCTGGAAAATCAACCAAGTGTAGGGTTCTCAGGGAAACAAAGTTCCTACCTAACCCTAACCCTAAACCTAACCCTAACCCTAACCCAACCCACACGCTGGCCTTTTTGACGTGCATGGCTCGTCTTTGCCTCTCTTCGCCCTCCGCGCCCCTCCCCAGCGTCCCTCTCCAGGTCCTCCCCTTCTTCTCTCTCCCTCAGGGCTCCTCCTCTTCCTCCACCCACCTCACTCATCTTCATCTCATCCACCACATCCACTCAATCTCTATCTTGACAATTATCTAGCTCAAGTAACCCAGCTCTTACTATACTATATAAAGATATCCGTGTTATTATTTATTAAAATGAGTACAAAATATTACATTGTCGCCAAACTGGTATTTGGGCATTATTTGGGTTAATATTTTATGCAATTTAAGTTATTAAAAAATAATATACATTTATTTATTTAAAATGTGATTATCTTTCCAGTTAAGAGCCACAAATCAGTACTTTTAGAATTACAGCTCACTGGGTAATATGCAAATAATGTTATTCTAAAAACTATTTATAACTCCTAGAACCAGCCAACCGTGTCATTGTGGTTTTTATTCATTAAAGGACATATAGTAACATCAATAAAACTATTATAATGTAACCACAATATGTTAATTGGCAATTATACGTTTTATACCAATGTTTTGTACAATTTTAATTATTAAAAAAATAAAAGTAATTTAAATATAATTAGCTTTACATTTAAGTAGAACAAATCACTAACTGTACAATTATGGGTAATATGCAAATATACGGGCCATGGAGGAACCCATTAGATAATCTGCAATAAACACCATAAGCAACCGACAAGGGGAGAACTGCATTCCCCAACTGCATGCAATCTTCTATTCACCAAATGTAAACAATTGTAAATTTGTCTACGAACATCCAATCCAGACGCATGATACGTCTTTGCAAAGCTATAAAACTGCTTCTTCAACAAGACCACTCTCGAGTTCGTACCCCCATGCATATTCACCTACGGGGCACAACACGAGCAGTCAAACAGACTGCCATCACACTCTCATCAGACTCGTTCAAGATTATGACCGAGGCGACCTGTGCAAGCGTGTTTCCCAAAATGGCCGCCCCCATGCTTGCTTCAAGTTTCACAGCACAACAGCGGATCATTTAACACATTAACAGCAAACAGAGTCCGGATTCTCCCGAGATAAAAGAAAACCGCATTGCTATTTACACATGTTTACGGGGGTTGCTTTTTGTCTGTAGGGATTAATCTTCTTTTTTTGTTTGTCATAATCAAAAGTGTGTCAGCCTCCATTTTCTGTATCTGTTTTTATGTTACTGTGTTGTTTTTATCTATTAATTATTTATCTTATTGTCCCCACTCATTCTTTTTTTGTGCACACGTAAGGTATCTTCATGGTTTTAATATAACTGTGTTTTAGTTGTTTTTTATTGTTATCTGTTTGCTGTGTTTAGTGTATTTATTTTGTGTAGATGCGCCACCACTCACACACTGCATTCAGTGTATGTATTTTTTGTAGGTGCTCTACCACTCACACACTCCAATCAGTGTATTTATTTTGTGTAGATGCTCCACCACTCACACACTGCAATCAGTGTATTTATTTTGTATAGATGCTCCACCACTCGCACACTGCAATCAGTGTATTTATTTTGTATAGATGCTCCACCACTCACACAATGCAATCAGTGTATTTATTTTGTATAGATGCTCCACCACTCGCACACTGCAATCAGTGTATTTATTTTGTGTAGATGCTCTACCACTCACACTGTGGAAATCATCCAAATGCCTCTGACGGTCCTGTGTGCTACAGTTACATTACTGTGCTTCACTCTATAGAAATGACAAATACTCAACAAAAGAGAGTCAAAATGGACTTTATTGATTTCAGATGTCAGTTAATACGTAACAGGATGACCCCTGGGAGTGGGGAGTTTGATTGCATCTGTGTGGAAGGGGGTTAATGAGAGCTTTTCACTGTCATGAAAAAGGAAGCTCATTCCTCCCTTGTAGGAGGCTGAAAATTGGTACAGACTAACTGTAATACATGCAGATAATCACCACAGAAGTACAAGTTTGTGTACCTTTTGCTTCCGATGCTGTACCTATCCTTAGATGGCATATTTCACTGTATTGTGCTATACTTGAAAATGTCAATTTGTAAGTGTTTTTTTAGCCATGTAACCCCATAGAAGCTCCATTTGAAGGGCTGTAGTATTACACCTACAGTCTGTAGCTAATTCCAGTGTTTCTGGAACGATTCCTGCAAAAATTGATTTATAACAAAAAAAGACACGAACACTGCTTTAAGCGTATTGAGCAAAATTGACCATCTTTGTCAGGCTCTCAAGCAGGCTGTGAATGTGTTAGGAGGCTGAAAATTGGTACAGACTAACTGTAATACATGCAGATAATCACTGCAGAAGTACAAGTTTGTGGACCTTTTGCTTCACATGCTGTACCTATCCTTAGGTGGCACATTTCACTGTATTGTGCTGTACTTGAAAATGTCAATTTTTAAGTGTTTTTTAGGCCATGCAACCACATAGGAGCTTTGTTTGAAGGGCTGTTTTTTTTTTTAAATGTTTGTTTCATTTTATATGTTTGTGTTTTGCATGCTGGTGGCACCTGGTGTTTTTCTTTCCCCTGTGAGGAGCTGTATGAAGATGTGTTCAAATGTTCTCTATTGATGAAGTAACTTGTGTTTCTGCTTTCATTGTGACGTTGGTGTTGTAGAACTTCATCATGTGGAACAGCATTGTGTGTGTGTGTGTGTGTGTGTGTGTATATATATATATATATATATATATATATATATATATATATATATATATTATCTATAATAGTGTTTAGTTTTGCTCATGCTAGATTTGTGTGGAGATTGTTTTACATGTTATGCTGTTATATTTGAGTGGAGATTTAGTTCAGGTGTGTTTTATTGAAAGGTGGTGCTGCTCTTGTACCTATGCTGTTATATTTGTGGCTTGTGGCTGTGCACAGTGTGTGTTCATACCTGTAATAACCAGTGTGAGTGTTGCATGCTGTGTGTGTCTCTGGCAGCACCCTGGGGTTTGTCACTCAGTGCAGTGAATGCAGAGCGAGTGGTAATTTGGTATGGATATGGTTTAATGCTTTTTACCATTTAAATTATTACAAATAAAATATATACAATTTAATTGTGATTAGCTGTCCAGTTAAACAGCACAAAGCATACATTTACAATTATGGCTCACTGGGATATATGTAAATAACATTTTTCCATGTATTTATAACACTCAGAACTAACCGAAATCTTCATTGTGGTTTGTCTTGTGGTGTTGTCTTCATTGTAGAGGATACCCTATATATATATATATATATATATATATATATATATATATATATATATATATATATATATATATATATATATATATATATATAAAAATATTATAGTGTCACCAAAATGTTTATTGTCAATTATACGTTTTATACAATTGTAATTATTTAAAAAAAATATATACAAGTAATTTAAATAGAATTAGCTTTCCAGTTAAGTAGTAGAAATCACGAACTATATAATTATGGGGAAATATGCAAATATACGGGCTGTGGAGGAACCGATTACATTAGTCTGCCGTAAAAACCATAATCAACCGACAGGAGGAGATGTTTCTGAAGCATGCAATCTTCTATTCACAAAATGTAAACAATTGTAAGTTTGTCTACCAACATCTGATCCGGACGCATGATACGTCTTTGAAAAGCCTCAAAACTATTTTTTTTATACAAGACCACTCTGGAGTTCGTAGTCCCCACGGATATTCAGCTACGGGACACAACACGAGCAGTGAAACAGTCTGCCCTCAGCCTCGTTCAGGATTATAGCACAGTCTGCCTTTGCAAGCGTGTTTCCCAAAATGGCCGCCCCCATGCTTGCTTCAAGTTTCACAGAAAAATAGCACGTCATTTATCGCATTAACAGTAAACCGACTCCGGATTCTCCTCAGGTAAAAGAAAACTGCATTGCTATTTACACATGTTTACGGGGACTGTTTTTTGGTTGTAGGTCTTAATCTTCTGCATCTTGTTTGTCAAAGTCGAAAGTGCTTCGGCCTCCGTTTTCTGTGTTTGTTTTATGTCGCTGTGTTGTTTTTAGCTATGCTTTATGTTATTGTTAGTGTTGCTAAATATTGTTGTATGTTTGCTGTAGACGAGTTTCAAAGGAGTCACGTTGCTATTACTTTAGTTGCTATAATGGTTGGTCACTGCTTACCATCTGTATTAGCAGAAGATAAATATCGATCTATCTATCTATCTACATATATAAATACATAATTTTGAGCAACATATTGTGTTTGATATTTTCTTTTACACGCTGCAGCACTGTTGTTAAAATATTTGTATACATAGTTATTATCCTGTGTATAAATAATCCTGCTCACAAGAGCAGCTACTTCTGTGATCTCTCGGCTTTCATTAATTTTCAAAGGCATTTGAAATGGGGAACACTCTGTGAGAAATCACTCGACAGGTTCTATTACTCAAGAAAAAATATAACAAGAAGCTGATGGTACTCAGTATCAAAAAGGATGCTTATAATATTAAACAAGTTATTAATGCATGCCCTTATTTTATTTATCTGTATAGCTTTATCTTGAACTTAACAAGATCACTGAGTTTAACAATGTAATGTTAAAATATAAGTAATGTAATTAATTTCAACACAGCAGTGGTTTTAGGCACATGTGCCCCATAGCCAGGAGATCACAAGTTCGAATCCAGGCTATGTCACTGCCGACGGTGACCGGGAGTGTCGCTCAATTCGCAGAGGGCCAGGTCGGCCAGGGTGTGCTCAGCTCACCACACACCAGCAAACCCTGTAGTCTGGCCAGGTGCCTGCCCAGAGGCGCGTTGTCCTCCGACGCTGCTGGTGAGTCTGCAGTGTGTAAAGAAGAGGTCGGCTGACGGCACAAGCTTCAGAGGACAGCATGTGTTTGTCTTCGCCGCTCCCGAGTCAGAGCAGGGGTGGTAGTGGTTAGCTGAGCCTAAAAATAATTGGACACAACTAAACTGTATAGAAAATAATAATTGACTCAATTATAAACACATTTTAAAAAATTGCTGATGGTCAGACCCAGGTAAACATAGCTAGTGGTGGTTCCCAGAGTGAAGTTGTTCCTGTTTCCCTGTGATCTGTTTTTTTTTTTCTGGAAGACCATAACTCTGGTTTGGTCCAGATTTACTATCAGTGCCCAGGTCTGACA